>NC_056740.1:351725647-351848147 GCF_019279795.1 Protopterus annectens
CTAAATTAGGCATAATCCCTTTTATAACCCACTGGATAGTCAACTGGCTTACTGAGAGGACACAGGAGGTCAAAATAGGTGAGGCCACCTCCACCAAGAAGTCAGTCACTAGTGGATTACCCCAGGGCTGGGTACTCAGCCTGCTCTTTTTTGGCATCTATTTCTCTGGAGTGGAAGCAAATGCTGAAGGTTTATGGCTGACAAAGTTTTTTTGATGATTGCAAGCTGAGGGTTATCATTGACTCTCCTGCAGACACTAGCATTCTTCAAGAAGGTCTATTTCTAACTAACAAATGGTACCAAAGCCATGGTCTTAATGCTAGTAAATGCATAATTGTATCCTTTAGGACCTGCAAGGCATATGCAGCAGCTAGAGTAACCTCAGAGGTTCCTTAAAAAAAGAATACAAGGCATAACAAACATGCCTTATGCAGAGCATCTTAAAGCCCTTTCCCTCTGATCAGTCTCCTATGGATTGCTGAGATATAATTGATGCCTGGTTTACAAAGCATCTGCAAACCCCACACTTATGAAACTCCTGCATATCCATAAGTCAAATAGTACCAGAAATATAACATCTAACAATCTGAATTTTCTATGTGACTTAAACAGAACATGCTCAAGAGACAGCTATGGGTCACACAGACTGCCCCTGCTACAGAACAGGCCTCCCAGCCATGTGAAGGCTGAGTTCATCTATTACCCAGTTTAAGTGCAACCTAGACCAGTAGATGGGGAATAGGAAATTACACTGGGCCTGGCACCCATGTCCATTATGGACAGAGATAGCTTATAAATGCCTGGCTCTCAATGTCCTATTTGGATACAGGACATCATTATTCCTTCGCGGAAACTTAGCTAGGCTTAGAAAGGCCTTCCCCTGGGTTGTTAGCCTGGTAACAATTTATGAATGTATGACTCTATGAATTACGGCTTATTACTATTCAAAAACAAGCACACTTCCAAGCCAATTATAAATCAAGCATATATCAACAGAAAAAGGTCCGGTCTCTGAAGTACCATCAAGCAACCAGACTATCTATTGGTATACACTGAGCAACAGATCAAAATATAAGAAAAATCAGGTACATTATACAAAACTAAACAAAGAAAAACCTATTTGATTTTCTTTATATTGTTGTGCTGTCCCTAATAAAAACGGGTTTGTTTATTTGTTTTTTAAACTGTTACAAAAATAAGCTGCAGTGGAGATTCTGTTTTCTCACTTGCTTCTCTTGCACCGCACTGATTTATCGTGCAAGAGTGAGAATGTAAGTCCCATACACATGTGGAGTACATCAGTCTAGGGAAGACAACATGGAGGGAGACTGAAGTGTCAAATACAAATACATTATTTAAGAATGGTAAGCATTTTCTTTCTTAAATAATGTAATTGTATAATAGCAATAATCTACTGCTGTTTGTGGGTATGTCAGGATTTCCCCATTGTAGGCTTCATGATAAAACCACACCACCCATGGGTAAATCCAGATATGCCCACATATAGTCATGAATTATTGCGTAATTAAATATGGACTGTTTTACTTTTGTTCTTACATTGTTTATATTGTATGTATTAATTTGTTGTTATTTAGTCATCCATATTTGTCATGCATTTTCTTATTGTTGAATTGATGTTTTTCTTAATTAATTATACTTATCATTCCCTATCTACTTACTCTCTACGAACACCATAGATTCCTAGGACTGCATACCCACATCACACACACCTCTGTCCTTACCCCCAGCTCCACTCATAGTGTTAGCAACCTCCCCAGCTCAGCTAAGTACTCAGCAGCCATATTTCATAGACTCCATCACATCTCTCAATGTAACCCACTAGCTAGAAAAAATAAGAACCTAATTTTTAAACTTCTACAACTCATCCTAAAAGTTCATGTCCACTCCCTGTTAGATGGTGATATACACCCTAACCCAGGTCCTACCACTATCATAGCTACACAGCCTGATACACCAACAAATTCAATCACACAGACACTTACCAAGCCCCCCAACTCTCTCCTGATAGCTCATCTTAATATTCGTAGCATCAATAACAAAATAGCTCACCTGCATGCCCTTATTGATGTTTATTCCTTTGACATCCTCTGTCTGTCTGAAACATGGCTTAATCCATCAATACAAGACAGTGCAGTTCTACCCCCTGGCTATAACATCATAAGACGTGACCGTAACACTAAAAAAGGAGGCGGAGTAGCCATACTTTATAAGAATGGATTACAAGTTACCTTGTTAGACTCCAAACCTCCACTTTGCAACAATGCAGAAATTCTTCTAACTAAGATTCAGCTTAACAAAAGCAAAGCCATATACCTATCATGTGTCTATCTTCCCCCAGGCAATAACATCAACACATTAGTGGCTATCCTCAGCTGGCTCTCAAGTAACTACCCCCAAGAAACCATTATACTTGGAGATTTTAACTTTAACTGGAACTCCTGTATATCTGAGCAGCCTTCTACTCATATCAACTTATATGGTTTTACCCAAACTATAACATCCCCAACCCGCACCAATAAAACTAACAACAAAACTAGTACCCTTGACTGGATGCTCACTAATACCCCCCAACTAAACTATAAAACAGGCACCCTCCCTGAGGAAATAAGTGATCACTTGCTTACCTATTTAATCAGAACAAAAACTGTCATCCTAAACTCTACCATCTGTAGAACTATTCGCACTACCAAAAATTTTAACCCTGCTCACTTTCAAGCTGAGCTAGTCACCTGTGACTGGTCACCCCTGAAATACCTCCCAATAGAGAATGCCGTGAAATACTTTAACTCTAAATTTCTAACCATTTTAGACAGCCATGCCCCATTACGCAAAGTTAGAATTTAAACCAAACCGGCACCATGGCTCACCAAAATGACCAAACAAAAAATCCTCCAAAGAAATAAACAATGGGCCAAATGGCGCTCAACAAAAAGCTCCTCAGACCACCTGCAATTCAGACAGCTAAGAAATGAAACAAAAAAAGCCATATTAGCCGATAAAAGAAACTACTACTACCAACTACAACAAACCAACCAAAATAATCCCCAAAAATTCTGGCGAGGTATCAATAACCTCCTACACCCTGGATGCTCAAGTACTCCCTCTCCCTCTGGCTCTGATCACAACAATCCCATCCAAATAGCTGACTCATTTAATACTTTTTTCACTGAAATCATACAATCCCTAGCCAACCAACTATCCCCTAGCACCCCAGGCTCTGCCACAACCTTTACCAATAATTCTCATCAATTTCATTTTCAGCCAGTGCCCACTTCACTTATCTGTAACCTCATAAAGAAACTTAAACCCACTACTCTCTCTGCTGATAAATTACCTGCAGAATACCTGCAAAAAGCTGCTAAAGTCATAGCCTACCCCATATCCATCCTCATTAACAGAACTATTTCTGAAGGATCTATTCCCCTAATCTGGAAAGTCTCTCACATAATTCCCCTGCATAAGGGCGGTAACTCCAAAGAGTTGTCCAATTATAGGCCCATAGCTATTCTATCTCCTTTGGCAAAAATAATGGAGAAATGTATACACATACAACTGTTAACCTACCTACTCGATCACAATTTATTAGCACCCTGTCAACATGGCTTTAGACCATTTCATAGCACCACCTCTGCTCTCTTATTCTTCACTAACCATATTAACAGTAATCGTAATATTGATACTCTATCCTCAGCTGTTTTTATTGACCTGTCCAAAGCATTTGACATGGTGAATCACCACCTCCTTATAGACACACTCAAAAACCTGTCATTGGACAACCATACTATACAGTGGTTCCAATCATACCTACATAACAGGCAACAGGCTGTACTATGGGAAAATACTTTATCTTCCCACGTCCCAGTCACTCTAGGGGTCCCCGCAAGGATCTATATTAGGCCCATTACTCTTCTCCATCTTTACAAATGACCTTCATTCTGTAATTCCTCAAGCTGACTGTATCCAATACGCTGACGACTCCACACTCATATGCGCTGCTGCTTCTCAATCAGAACTTCAGTTACTAACCCAAATGACCTTTAGTACAGTTGAAAACTGGCTCCTACAAAGACGTCTTATCCTTAACCCCAAAAAAACAAAAATGCTACTATTTACCCCACCCGCAGAACCTCCCCACTTAACTTTACTATTACTTCAAATGATGGAACTATAATATCTCCTGAACCAACCACCAAACTACTCGGGGTACTAATAGATAACAACTTGTCCTTTGAACCTCACATTAATGACACCATAAAAATAGTAAACAAGAAACTAGGTTCCCTCTATAGAATAAAACCCTTTCTTACACCTCCAGCCAGGGTTACTATTGCTCGTACCCACCTCATCTCTACCTTGCTCTATGCCTCCCTGATCTATACCAAAATATGTAGAAGTAATCTGAGTAAACTTACATCCTCCTACAACAATATTGCCAGATTTGCAGCTGGGTCCTCCTATAGAACTCATCACTGTATCAATCTGAATCAATTAGGATGGTTAGAGCTGCCAAATTTAATACTTTTCAATCAATTAATAGTAGCCCATAAGATCCTGTATTTACCTCAAAATACACCCATACTTACATCCCTAGTCATCCCCTATAATAACCTCAAGACCTTATGCTCAGCTAATAACCTACTTGTACAAATATCAAAATCCAACAACTTAGCTGGTGACACCTTGTTCTCCAATACAGTAGGTAAAGCCTGGAACATCCTCCCAAGCCAGCTAACCTCAATATCCTCTGTCAGCTTATTTAAAAGCAAGCTTAAACCCTACCTCAAATCACACTGGCTATGCCCCTGTGTTAACCCAGACTAAGTACCTAACTATTAACTAGACTCCCATAATTCCTAGCCTTCCATGATCATGATCTTGTGTTGTCTCACTAATTTTTAGTGAGCTTAACCTTCCTTAGGATTTTTTCTCATGTAAATAAGTATATACTGTGGAATGATCATACACCTTCATATAGTATCACAACCTATGTGTTAGATAACACTAGAAATCCATCCTTGTTTGCTGTTCTTCTATACTCTATCTGTTGATCTCTAGTGTTTTTCTTTCTTAGGTTTTTGTGAGACCTTAGTATCTCTTATCATAAATTACTAGGTGTATCTAATTTTGTAATATGTTATAAAGATTTGTACTACATTTCTAATACAAATGTATTAGTCTTATTCATCTATTCTTAGATAAAATTTTCCTTTTTCCTACTGAAATATAAAATATATAATCTTAGGCTTGTACTATAATTGTTAAAACTTCTTATGTACCAAATTATACTGTTATTGTCTTTGTCTTGACCTTTTATGTTGTAATTTGTGGAGCTTTTCTCCCCGGGCCTCCACTGAAAATGGACATATATCCAGCTGGACTAGCCCAGTCAGCAAATGTAAAATAAAATAAAATAAAATTCTGTATTGTCTTTGCCATTTTGGGCTGTGTTGTGACTGAAAAGGGTTTTAGGGTCAGCTTACTTACCTAGTTAACAAACAAAAATAACCAATGACAGTTTAGTAACTTTGTGTCAAGGTAGGACATTTTTAGCCATTAAGAACTTATGTTTCCATTTGATATAGTTTTGTGTATGATCCTTTTTCTTCCTTCCCCAAATCAACTGCAACCCGTCAGATTGTGTCTAATAATTTTTCTCACAAAGCAATTTAAATAAACTTTGCACTTGGCTCTTCTACATTAATATCACATTTATTAACCACATTCAGAACCTCTTCATTGTGACCTGTGCCAGTTAATGAATAACAAAAAAATATTATCTGCAAATTGCAATGAAACATCTTTTGCAAAAAATCATATCCTATAAAGGGAAAGAGAACCAATAAAATTGGTTTGTGTGCCTCAAACACATTTTTTAAGAACAAAACAGCCTTGTTTTTAGTAAAGTCTTGAGGCTTTGAGTAAATTCTTGGCTTTGCAGGGCATTTTGGCTAAACTAGTATTCTTTTATCTAAAGCCTAGTGCATATACGGCTTAATGAAGTTAGTGCAATTCCTTTTATATCCTTCTCCATGTTGACCAAATAATTGCAACAGTGAAATGTGATAGCCAAATGAAGACAATTTTATTTTTTTTCCATGTACCAACTCCTTCACTCAGCGCTTTCTGCAATTCATAAACTCCACTGCCCTGGATCAACTTATCCAAACTCCCATGAGGGGCAACAATATCCTAGACCTAGTAATTACCAACATGAGTGACTGGTGTTCCACACCTGAAGTCAAACTCTCATTGGTCAGATCCCACCATAAGCTAATCACCCTAGATATCCACATCCTGCCCCCACCCCCTCATTAAGGAAACCATGGTAAAAAATTTCTCCAAAGCAAACTTCATGCTTCTTAAGACAGAAGTGACGAACTTCATAACACCCATGCAGATGGACAATACAGTTATGGCTGCCAAATCCTACACAAATGCACTCTATAAGCACTTACACGAGAGCATGGATCATGCTATCCCAAACAGAACCAAGACACTGTCCTCCAAAAAAAGGAAGCCAATCTGGCGGTCCCCTGCCATAAACAAACTCTACAACAGAAGGAAGAAACTGTTGCAAAAGAGAGTAAAATCCCATGAGTGGAGGTGCTCCCTGGTCACCCTCACTAAGAAGCTGAGATCCCTTATAAGATCCTCCAAAGCTAGCTATGAAAACAAAATTGCCACTGATTCTAGGGACAACCACAAAGCATTGTATAGCTATGTCAAGAATCTCAATGGCAACACCCAGATCTGCTCTGAGTTACAGCACAACGGCACGAAAATTACAGAAACAACTGATATTGCCAACATCCTGGCAGATAGGTTCACTGCTAACTTTACCCCCCTCTCACCCCCTAAAGGGCCCATATCTATAAAGGAAGAATGCAGAGTCCCTGAAATTACAACTACACAAGTAAAAGCTGCACTCTCTAAAGGCAAAAACACAGCATCCATGGGACCAGACAACATCCCAGGCTACGTTTTATATGAACTTCAGAACAAACTGGATCCCTACCTAAGCATCATGTTCAATCATAGCCTCACGTCAGGTGTTGTGCCCACTAAATGTCACACAGCAACAGTTATCCCACTCCACAAAGGGGGAGCCACCACTGTTCCTGGGAACTATCACCCTATTAGCCTGACGAGCCTGGTCTGTAAGGCCATGGAATGTATCATCATGGAACTCATAAACAAAGACATTGGTAACCTCCAAGCTCTGGAACCCACCCAGTTCAGGTTTGTGAAAGGCAGATCATGCCTCCTGAACCTGACTGACTTCTTTGAGGCAGTCACCAAAGCCGTAGATGAGGGTAAGGTGGTTCACACAGTGGTTCACACAGAATATCTTGACCTCGCCAAGACTTTTGGCACCATCCCCCATTCTGGAATTATAGCTAAACTCACTAAACTAGGTATAAACCCTTACGTCACAAGATGGGTTGTCAACTGGCTCACTGACAGAACTCACACTGTAAATGTTGCAGACTCCAAATCTGACTTCAAACCAGTGGCAATTGGAGTACCACAGGGTTCAGTCCTGGAACCTCTCCTGTTTGGTATCTACTTCTCTGAAGTACAGGCTAACACAGAAGACCTTTGGCTAATAAAGTTTGCAGATGACTGCAAACTAGGAGCCATAGTCGAGTCCCCAAATGATGTGGACATCCTACAGAAGGGCCTCACTGAGACAGATGCCTGGTGTCAGAGCCATGGCCTCAAGCTCAATGCCAAAAAGTGCATTGTCATCCCCTTTGGTAAAAACTCTGTACCCATGAACTACCACATAGGCGACAGTCTACTTAACGCCGAATGTGTGATAAGAGACCTTGGGACACAGGTGGACAGTAGTCTCTCCTTTCATAATCACATCGCCACAGTAGTCAGGAAATCCTTCTACATGGCACACCTCATCACAAAAGGGTTCTCATCCAGGAAAAAAGAGGTCATTGTTCCCCTCTACTCGACACTTATTAGACCCATTATAGAGTACAATGCCCCTTTTGGAATGTACCTCACAAGACATCTGCAGCAGCTGGAAAGGCCACAGAAGTACCTCACAAAGAGTATTACTGGCCTCAAACAATTGACCTACACTGACTGTCTCAAAAAACTCCAGCTGTACTCCATAGCATATCACTGGGTCTATATCAGAACATCGAAGTTTTAAAACTTCAAATGTTCTAATATCGACCCATTTTAATCGAACTCTAAAAATAGCGAAGCTGCAGAACACCGAATTCTTTCCAATGGAAAGAATTTGGTTGGCCGGTTCTGTGGCTTCACTATTTTCAGTGCTGTGGTGGAGATTTACGTGTCGGGTACAGGTAAGTGTGCGATTGTGTGGTTGTTAGGAATAGGGCATGGGTTAGGTGAGTTAGGGTCAGGGGCGGGTTAAGTGAGTTAGGGTTAGGGTGCGGGTTAGGTGAATTAGGGTTAGGGGAGGTTTAAGTGAGTTAGGGTTAGGGTGCGGGTTAGGTGAGTGTGCGATAGTGACTGACCTTAGGGTTAGGGTTTGGGTTAAGGTAAGTGGATAGATAGTAGTGTATGTATAGTTTAGTGTAGGGTTAGTTGTAGGATTATAAGTGTATGTGTGTGTATTGATGTTTTTTAGGTGTGCTTGTGTTGTGCGTATGTGTTTCAGAATAGCAAATTTTTTCCCAAGGAAAAAATTTGCTGTTCTGAATGTTTGACATTATGTGGTTTAGATATTTTAGGTTTGATGAAATAGTGTTTGCTATTTTCATCTTATGATAACGTGATATAAACGCATATCGCCTACTCTGAGGTGATCTCTGCCTAACATATAAAGCTATGTAAAGCCCAGAGCTGTTGGACATGCTACACCTAAAGAAATTCCAGTCCCTCCGAGCTACACACTCTAGGGACCTGCACCTTGTCCTCACAATAAACAGGACATGCTGGAGGGATAGATTCCTGTCCCAGAGACTTTCCATACTCTGGAACAAGCTACCCATCTTTGTCAAGCAAAGTTCCTCATTAGCACTCTCCAAAAAAATCTTGATGAGTGGATGGGAGATAGGAAATACACCCCGGGGATCACTTCTATGGTTCTGCTCAACCAGGGGACAGGATAACTTTCTTGGAACTGGGGCACAGGAAAATAACTTTCTTGGGTGGCGTAAGCCAGGGAACCTTGTTGGCTAGGCTTACTTAGGCCCTTGGAATGATAGCCTAGTACCTACCTATGAACCTATGAATATTTTTCACATGATTATTAAATATTTTGGAAGCATTTGTATTTGGATGTAGGTACAAAATAAGACCTTTTTTATAATTGCACCTTTAAAGCCTACAAGAGTGTTATATCCTACTTCAAAGGCATATGCAAGCAACGCCAGTACTATTACTTCTCAAAACCTCAAAGAATGGTTATAACGTTAAAGAGTGGATTTTTTTTCAAACATAATTACTGAAATGTTGACGTTTTAAGACTGCACACTTTAATTTTACAGTGCAGATTAACAATTTATGCTGTTTTCATGATAAAACCAAAGCACTCATGTAGCTGTTTCATAATAGCATGCCTACAATACAGGACATGTTTTGAGAAGTGTTAGAATCACTTAATCTGTAAAGTACTTTCAGCTTGCTACACACACCAAACATTTGCATGAATAATTATTTTAGGAAATGTATTACATATCACACTTGTAAGTACATACTTTCTTATATCACTGTGTTTAGAACTCTGATATGTATCGTCATAGAAGTTTGTTGCATTATTTAACTGCATAATGGCTACTGTTACTTTTTAGTTTTCTTGTTATTTATTGTCTTGGTTTTTTCCCCCAGTGACTCCATAAAAAATGGAACCTTTCAGCTGGATGTTCCCAGTTAAATATATAAAAATAATAGTTTTTTTTCTTCTTTTTTCACTTTGAAAAGGAATATCTCTTTTTATTTAACCTAAATATTATGCAGTGCAGCATGATAATGCAATAGTGGTACAGTATTTTTTCAAAATCTTCACTTACCATGTGATTCATTTTATTGACCGTTCATTTTTAATTGCTATTCCTGCAGTTCACATTTAGTGTAAACATTCAGTACTGACAAATGCTGTTTTTTTAATTTCTTCTTTAATATAGACAGTGCATATCTGTATGCCATAATAACAGCTATATTACAGGGTTCTTAATTCCCTCTCATTCCTTCTATCCAAGTGGCTAAAATGTGCTACTTCCAATATAAGAGATAGAAGACTCTAGCAGCTGGAGGAAGAATTTATTACATTTTCCAGCTGGACCACACAGTTTGTATTTGGGATTGTTACATACATGGTATAAAGTTTGACAAGACTTAAAAGTTAACTAAAGACTACACTGTCCTGGAAATGAAAACGAGCATTAACATCTGCCCTACAAATTTATCTAAGTTACCCTTCCTAATATATGAACAGAAAAAAATATGCCCCCTCCCTACAAAGCACATAAACCCCCCATCATAGTTAAACCTGTGAGGTGAAGTACTGTTTCACACTACAAAGCTAGGGGCTGACATACCATAGTACTGTGATCATGCATATTAGAATTACAACTACCTCTTCTTAACAAATAAAATAAAATAATGCTGCTTACATAAGAAATATGTGTTTAAATGATTTTAAATGTCTTAGAAAAATTATTTCAGCTCACAATAACATTAAACTTTGCTTACGTGTGTGAATATTAGAATTTAATGACTTTACCCATGTAGGTACATTAATCAGGGGTAACTCCTACAGTAATCACTTACAAGTGAGACTCTTTACTTAAAGTTGTTACACTGACCTTGGTCCCCAAAACCCAAATGAAACAAGGCCAAAATTGACTTAAAGAAATGACTGCATCGATTCAGTTATTAGCCAAAGTCAGTCAGGTCAAATTGCATAACTGTGGAGATAAGTACATGGCCAAATATACCTTACTACTCACAGAACTTTACTGATCTCACCATACTGAGGCATGAGGGCACATTGGGTAACTCTACCTCATTTTCCACTGCTTGGTTGTGTGTTTAAACTATATTACTGCATACTCAGTCTAGTAACATACCCATTGAGATTATGGCTGGGAGTCAGGAATACTTACCATGTGGAGAAAGCCTTTACAGATCCATTTCCCCCTCATAGTAAGCCTTCCTGATTCATAGACCACCCTACCACTGAAGTTTTTCACTAGCAAGTGCCTCAGGACAGAGGGCAGTCTTATGGGCAGAATTACATGATACTGCAGTAATTGTTGGGAGTGGCTAATGACAATTAGCCATGTGCTTTCTATTCTTAATTTATGTTAGCAAACAAATTCAGAGAATCACTCAGCTACATACAATTTCACTGATGTTGGAAAAAGTAAACACTGTCAAAGGAGAAAGATCAGTCATTCACTCTTACAGAAGCAATCTTAGTGCAAGGAAGCTCAGCAAAGACTGTGGTTGTTACTGTGTATGTATGCTTGTGGACATGTGTGTGCATGTCCGTAGGGGCATGAATGAAGCTGCATAAGAGTGTGTGTGTGTGTGTGTGTGTGTGTGTGTGTGTGTGTGTGTGTGTGTGTGTGTGTGTGTGTGTGTGCGCGCATGCGTGTGCGTGTGTGTGTGTGTGTGTGCACGCTAGCCTGGGTTATCTCACCAAAAAGGGTTAGGTAGGGAATTGAGAATCTAGATGTGTGTGGGTGTGAGTGAATGGGTTAGTGTTTCTGAGACTGTAATACTTTGGGGGGTGGGAAGGGGTGCTTTGTCCATTGGTGTGTGTGTGTGTGTGTGTGTGTGTGTGTGTGTGTGTGTGTGTGTGTGTGTGTGTGTGTGTGTGTGTGTGTGTGTGTGTAGATCGATAGCTAGATACATTCCTCCAAGTGACTAGTATCGTTGTGGTCAGAGTTTATATGTCATGTAAAGGGTATGAGTCACATCAAGAAACTGAGTATGACAAAATGGATAAGGGTAAGATTTCAAAACAGGAACAGTTGACTGGTAATGCTGTTTCTTCCAAATGAAAATTCATTAGCTTGTCACATGTATAAGTTTCTGCACTCCAAACCAGCTATTGTTCCTAAGTTGACTTGAAGCAAACAATAAAAGTAGACTTCAGAAATGCTATTCTGTAACAAATTTACAATTCATTAACTATAAAAGAAATAGTCAAGCAAACTCTGAAAACAAGCTATTTCTTCAGTAAACCTGTTTCAAACAGAAAATAGGAAAATAGTAACAAGCGTAAACACTAAGATCACTTACTAACATTTCAGGATAATGTTTCTTTAGCTTATTCTTGGGTTTAATAAAGAACAGCACAATAACATTTTCATCTTAACCCAAGTAACAAGATTATGTGCATATTTCCACCATAAAAGGCTTTGCTAAGTTATTTATTATTATTTCTTTTTCGAGACCCACAGTATTACAATATTATTCTAGGGACTTTTTTTAGGACAATTAATCAAATTAAACACCATGTGTTGAAATGTGTGATTATGCTAGAGTGTTAAGAGAAGAAATATGGTCACAAGAGAATATGTTATCTGCTCCCAGAGGCTGGAACTGAATCCATAGAAATGAAAGACAGCCAGCACTCCAGGAGGTTGCAGTAAATGTAGGATTGTGATAAATATACTTAAGCTTCCTGGTGGCATTCTTATCTTTCATTCTTTTTCATAAAAGGCAGTATGTGGCAGGACATCTTTCAGTAAACATATTAACTTGTATTTTGTTTTTCTTTGCCTGCGTTACCTTAACTGATATCTGTTTTGTTGATCAGTCTATGCAGGTAGCCCATATTTGCTTTAATCCAAGCATATTCAATTTTCTTCAATGGGCAAGATTCTTGAAAGACAAAAGTCATACAGACTGCCTAAATGAAATCAAACTTGAGTACTAACTTAAGAAATCCTTTTTTTTTGTCAATTGTTTCTTAAGACTACAATATCCTGAGTGAGATTCTGAATTGTGGTTCTCATGAAAAGGCATACTTCCAGTTTTCTGTTCCTTACAGCAAGAGTTAACTGCTATTAATATCATTTGGTATGTCACATATTTTTGTTTGCTAGTTCCGTGAGCTAAATGGATCCTGTATAACTCGAGCAGAGTATGAGCTAAGGTCCCAGGCTAACCAGGGATCTTTCATTGAAAGGTGCAGCTGGTATAGCTGACCAGTGTTTTAAAGGCATTCCCTGGTTTCAAATTACCATTTCTTCAATGCTCCTAAAAAAGCAGCTAGGGCTGTATTCTCACACAGATAGTCAGCCTTAAATATGTGGAAGCATCACGACAAAATAATTCAGCCGACTCTTGTCACGTTTAGCTAAAAATATATACAGAATGACAGAAAGGAAGTAACATAGCAACAGGGTATATAAATACAGCTGACTTAAATATCCTCGCTGTCTGGTTAAACTTTATTCTTCCATATTAAAGCCCTATAATCATCATGCATGCTTAAATTGTTTGAATAGCATTTATTCAAATCCAGGTTTTATTAGGATGTGTTGGTTATTCTTCCTCTGAGACCGGTACCACTAAAACTGCAACTTTAAAGGCAAATACATATCATGTGCAGCAAAAGAATTCTGCATTTCTTTACTTTTAGTATTCATAAACTTAGTCTGTTTCTGTCAACAATTTTAGCTAGGTTTACATTGGTTTGAAATGTATTTATGCATAAGTATGAATACCTCTTTTTTGCTTGGCTGTTACTTCAGTAAATGCCCTCACTGGCTGTGTTCCCACTTAAAGAATAAAAAGACAAATGATGTATTTCATATTTTCTTCCATGCTTTTACAGATATGTTATTCTCTATAGTTATTTTTTAGTTGGACACATGCCATAGGCATGCCTTTCAGAAAGGCACAGAAGTGTATTAAAAGAACTGAGTCAAAACTGTATATCATATACAATGGCCAAAGGAAATGATGTCATCATCATCAACCCCCTTTTTCTCATTTTCTACATGGGGTCACGGTGTCACTTAACTGTCTCCATCTCTCTCGATTCAGTGCCACACTCCTACCTGCTTCAACACTCACGCCTGATTGTCGCAGATCTTTTTATTTTATTTATTTTATTTTTATTTTACATTTGTTGACCGGGCTAGTCTAACTGGATACATGTCCATTTTCAGTAGAGGCCCGGGGAGAAAAGCTCCAAGCATAAGAATAACAATATAACAAAAGCAAATACATAAATATCTTCTCTCATACAATCCATTCACTCTTTGCTGGACACCCTCATTTCCTCTTCCCTTCTTCCTGTCTGCCTCAAATCTTCTTCACCAGATGCACATGTGCCCATACCACCATAATCTGTCCTCTTTGATCTTTTCTGCAATTGCAACTATGTTGGCTTCTGCTCTAATGTCCTCATTTCTTCAACTCTCCACAGTGTACATCCTACCACCCATCTCAGGCACTTCATTTCCATCACCTCTAGCTTCCTCATCTGTTCTGCCTTTACTGCCCAGGTTTCTGTACCATACAGTAGTACTGGTTGCACCACTGTTTTGTACACCTTACTTTTCAGCTTCTTTGGCATTCTTCTATCATACACTACACCTGACACTCTATGCCAGTTGCTGCAGCCCCTCTGATTCTAGCTTTGACAACTTCATTCACATTTCCCTTCAACCCCCCCTCCCGGATACTTGAAGCTGTTAACCTGTTCTACTGTCTTCCCTTCAATTGCAATTCTCAGATTCTACTGATTTCCTCAATTTCCTACTGTTACCACTGTGTTATCTGTACTCAGTTTCATCCAATGTGCCTTCAGTTTTGCATTCCATTCCCCTATCCATTGTTAAAGTTCTTGCTCAGAGTCAGCCTGTAATGCCTCATCATATGCATACAGTAACTTTGTTGATCTGTCCCTTCCATCCTGTTTGATAATGTAATCCATCACCAGTATGAACAGCAGTGGGCTCAGACCTGAGCTCTGATGCACACCCACTCCTACTGGGATTCCCTCTGTGAGACGAACACTGTTCGTACTTGAGTCATTGGTTCCTTGTAGCCTGCACTAATTCTACCAATGTTTCTGGGAATTTGAACTACCACAGGAATGCCCAAATCAGCTTTCTTGGGACCTTGTCATATGATTTCTCTAAGTCTAGGAAAGACAAACTTAGCTTCACATGGATGGGAAGCTTGTTCCATAGCAGGGCAGTCTCTGGGATACATATCTGTCTCTCCAGCATGTTCTGTTTAAGTCAGAAAAAATTTAGGTCCCTAAACCTTGTATTTCTGGTACTCTTTGACTTATGAATATGAAGGAGATTCATAAGTGTTGGGCTTGCAGATGCCTTGTAAGGCAACCATAGATCACCTCTCAACAATCTATAGGAGACTGAGTAGAGGGAAAGGGCTTTAAGGCTGTCTGCATAAGGCATTTTTTTACGCCTTGTATTCTTTTTGCAAGGAACCTCTGAGGTCACTCTAGTTTCTGCATATGCCAGGTCAGGCTCAATGCTCAAAGGGAGCATTATACTCTATGCTTGGTCTGATAAGGGCAGAGTACAGTGGGATAATGACCTGTTTGGACCTTGCCATGCCCTTAGTTATAGGATGTGCAACATAAAAGGACTTCCTCACCACTGTGGCCTCATTTTGTGATTGAAGGTTAGGCTACTGTCTATATGCATGCCCAGAAACCTGACTACTTGGTTGACCATTGGGGAATATTATCAACATGATAATTAGCCGGGATAGTTGACTTCCCAAAGAGTCCGGTTATGCATTTCTTAACATCGCTCTGTGTATTTGTTCATCAGTCACTTTCTCCTGTGCTTTTGTGCAATGTGACAGGAAGTTGATACCTCTGTACTGCCCACTGTTATGGATGTCCCCTTTGTTCTTATACACTGGCACCATTATGCTTGTTCTCCAGTCATCTGGGATGTGCCTCTCCATACTGCAATAAATACCCTCTGGAGCCATTTCTCCAATAATTTACTCAACATCTTGATCCACCTTAGGCTCTGGCACCCCCTTTCCTTTTGCATTTTATCCTTCCAAGCTTCAGTGTCTTCTCCAGTAAATACCATCTTCACATCATGTGGCCAAAGTATTTGAGTCTTAGTTTTATCAAGCCTTCCGGTGAACAATCTGGATTTATTTCCTCAACTATTGACTGGTTCCATTTTCTTGTCTTTTATGGAATTCCCCAAAATTTTCTCCAACAGCAGAGGTCAAAAGCATCAATTTTCCATTGCATGACCTTACTTATAGTCCAACATTCACAGACATATCTCACTGAGAAAACCTTTGCTTTGACTAGACACACCTTTGTTGACAACATATCTTTGCTCTTTAAAATCTTATCCAGGTTTGCCATAGTTTTCCTTCTAGAAAGTAAGCATGTTTTAATTTTTTGGCTGTAGTCACCGTCTTCACAGATCTTTGAACCCAGAAAAATAAATTAAAATCTGTCACCTCTTCCACTTCTTCCCCATCAGTTTGCAAAGAATTAATAGGTCTAAAAGACATAATTTTATTTTTTTATGTTGATCAACAAACCAGCTTTTGCACTTTTAATTTTCACTTTTAACAACCGTCTGCTCAACTCTTCTTCATGTTCAGCCATTAGAGTGGCATCATCTACATATCTGAAGTTGTTTATATTTCTCCAGCATCTGATTCATCTAACACAGAATCTAACATGATAAATTCAGCAGACACATAGAATACATAAGGTGACCATTTACAAGCCTTGTTTTGCTCCTTTTCCAGTCCTGAACCAGTCAGCTGTTCCAACTGTTGCTTCCTGTTCTGCATAGAGATTCTTCAGAACAAGAAAAATAACAATAACCCAAATAAATGGTGCTTTCAGCTGGAAGAGTATCTATAATCACAGATAACTAATACGCCACCCATGTTACAATGAATATAAGGATCTTTAGCTGCTCTACTGCTTGTTCGTGGGAGTATTTTAAAATAGACTAGGACAAAAATAAGCCAATCACAAGATAACTTTGTTTGTATAAGTAGTGTTATAGCGCCTTTCTTCCTGACACCTCACTTTCTAACACCTTTTCCTGAGCTCTTTTTTTTAATTAATGCACCTGCTTCTCCTCCCCCCTGTTTTAAGTATTTCCTTTTAATAGTATCTCCTTTTAACTGTTTACTTCTCTGACCACAAAGATGGAGTCTTCATCTTCTATTCACTGTCATCCTGTTATTCTCTGCTCATTTGCATTCACCTTCAGCATTAACAAACCAGGTTACAAGATCACACTTCCAGTTTGACACTCACACCTATAGTCCTATAACCCTTGCACCTATATTGCATACAGTATCGATCAGCACATACAGAATATCCTGTCTGAGGCCCACTACTGGATCCAGTGTTCTGGAAAAAAATGACATGAAGTCTGTGTGAACCTACACTCAATAATCTGCTTCATAAGCTCATGGAAACCTTAGATCTTCAACAGTTGCCAGTTTCCTGTCTTTTTGCATTCACATATCCCAAGCGACAGCCAAATGACTAAAACTCACAAACCTAAATATACCAAGAAAAAAACAACAGAACTGCTGTATTACAAGCTTGCATTAATAATTATCTAGTTATTCATTCCATCCATTCATCCATCCGTCCATCCATCCATCAGTCCATCTATCCACAATGCCCCCCCCCCAGACTTTTGCATGTGGGGTTGGGGTGTCGCATCAACTATTTATTGTTATAAATTTATCTACATTTGTTAACTTGAAATGTTCATCTGGAATGTCCATTTTCAGAGAAGTCCTGCAGAGAAATGCTCAAGAAAAAATACATGAAATCAATGGATATTATGAATATCTATGGAATACTATGTGGTAGCATATAATATGATTCACAGCAGGGTGACCTGACCCAATAATACACATCATGTATAAACAATAAATACTCATTTGCTTCAATATTGGGTTCAAATGTTATTTTAAGAGGATAAGGATATCTGGGCATAGGTTTCAGATGATGTCATCTGAGGAAAAATACCCTAACAGATAACTATAATCGACAGATAAAATAAAAAGTATTTAAAAAAACATAAAATACTGCATGATATTTTACTGGTCATCAGAGAGATAATGACTATAGCAATGACCTATTATATACTAAATGTGTTCTGTATAATTGAAGCAGCTTAAACCTTTCCAGCAACTCAATTCCCAACACCAGGACATATGTGCTTATGAATGGGTAGAACTCACAAATGCAGAAAAGTATAGTACTTGTCACCAATAAAAAAATCCCTCCAGACCAGGGATCTCCCAGAAATCAAAGAAAAGCAAGGGCAAACTGTGTATTAGCAGACCTATGGTCTGCCTGAGCACATGAAAACACGATTTGATTATTTACTCATTTATTTATTACATTTGTTTACCAGGTAATGTCTGACTGTGCAGAAGCCCATTTTCAGCAGAGACCTGGGGAGAAAAGCTCCAGAATATACTTTTCAGCAGAGGCCCGGGGAGAAAAGCTCCAGAATATACAGTAGAGAATTCTAAGCACATGCTAAGCAGATTAACAATATTAAGTCATTAGATATGCAACAGTATATCATTAAAAAAGAGATACAATTATTTATAGTAAACATGAAATACAGATTCATAACAGTGAGAATGACCAACATTTGAAAAAAATAGCAGAGAATTAGACAGTGCCAGGAATGGAACCAAGAAAGATAGGAAAGTTTATCGAAACTTAAGATGACTCTAGCTACTAATAGGAAAAAAAGTAAGCAAAGTGTTAGCTAAGAGGAGGTAAACAGTAATAAAGGGGGTAAAAAGGAAGGAAATTAAAGGGAAGAGCAAGATGGGGAAAGAGATATAATATAGGATAAACTAGGGGTATAGTTAAATAAGAGAGAGATAGAAAAGGGAAGAGAGAAGGCTTAAACAGGAGTAAGGCAGGAGCAGAGCCAATGATTTGCAAGATGTTCTTTTAGGAGGTGTTTGAACTCATGAAAGTTAGGGTTTTGAGGTTGGGGAAGAGTGTTCCAGAGCTTGGCAATTATGTAAGAGTAGAGGGAGGAGTCTAGTGTGTTGTGGGTTGGCTAACCTTTACCAGTAGTTTATTTGAAGACCTTAGTAGTCTGTGGTTCATATTTGGCTGAATTAGATTAGTAAGTGCAGGGCAATCATTGGATTGGTGAAGTATTTTGTAAGTTATAATCAGTTGATTGAATGCTAACAGGTTAGGAAGTTCAAGCCAATTGAGTTGGGAGAGAATTGAGCAGTGTTGGGTTCTGTAAGGGTAGCCAGTAGCAAATTTGACAATTCTGTTGTATCAGGATTCTACACTATTCAGGTCTGATTTACATAGATTTGTAAATATTTGGGATCCGTAGAGTAGGGTGGAAAGAAGTTGTGAGCAGGCGGTGGCTAGCCTGCCACTGTCTGAGAGAAAAGGTTTGGCTCTATAAAGGGTGCCTAGTTTGGCGTGGACCTTTTTGATGGTGACAGCAATGTGGCTATCAAATCTTAGGAAATCATCAACAGTGACAGCTAGAAGTTTGGTTTGGCTTGTAGGTTCTATATTGGTACCATTTGAGGAAAGTATTGTTAGGGGGAACTGAGAAGTTTTTAGTTTGTTATTTCTGAAAACTATTATCTTGGTTTCGTTAGAGTTTAGTATAATTTGGTAATCAGTAAGGTATTTTTCTCTGTCCTGAAAAACAATTTGCATTTTTGCCTGAAGTTCATGAGAAGCGAGCGCTGAGCAAATAAGTGCGGAATCATCTGCGTACTGGACTATGGAGGCTAGATGGGTTGCAGAGCCGAGGTTATTTGTAAAAATTATAAAGAGTGGGGTACCAAGTATGGGACCTTGGGGAACTCCAATAGAGATGGGGAGATAGGGGGAAAGGGTGTTTTCCATTTGGCAGTTGACGATTACAGAGATAGTTATGGAACCAGGACAGGACAGATGAGCTAAGGCTGTATGAAGCTAATTTGTTGCATAGAATTTGGTGGGAAACTGTGTCAAAGGCTTTTGACATATCAAGGAAAATGAATGAAATAAATTGGCCTTCATTTATGATACTTTAAATGGTGTTAGTAAAAGACAGTAGGGAAGTGGTGGTGCTATGTTTTGGCCTAAAGTCATGTTGGGTGGGGGAAAAGAGGTTGTGTTGAAGGAAATGGTTAAGAAGTTGGTTGTGAATACATTTTTCTAAGATTTTAGCTAAGGGAGAGAGGATGGCAATAAGAAGGTAATTTATTAGTACTTTTGAGGGCCCACCTTTATGAAGAGGAATAATATGAGAGATTTTCCATAGACAGGGGATGTATTGCTCTGCAATCGAATGATTGATCAGGATTGATACGAGATAGGCCAGGGCCACTATTTTGAGGAATTCAGTGGGTAGTAGGTCTGCTGCGAGGCAACAAGGTTTGATCTTGTAAAGAAGAGATTTTATGTAGTTCATCTGGATAGGAGTAAATGTAAAGGGATTTGGCAAAATCAAAGAAGGAGGAGTGGGTATGGTTAGAGGTTGTGTTGGTTGGTTACCTAAGAAAGATATAATTGAGTTAATAAAGTGAGTATTGAATTGTGAAGCTATGGGGGTAGTTTTGTTTGAGGTGACTTGTGAAGGGGATGGGATATTGCCTAGGTTGAGGACATTAATGTTTTGCCAGAATTTTTTTTGGTTGCTTTGGTGGATATGTCAGCATGTTTCGAAGCAGCTTTGTTTGTCAGATATTACTTTTTTCTTAGCTAGATTTCGGAGATGGAGATATATGGTTTGATTTGTTTTATTCGTAGTGATGTGATAAACTATCCATGCTCTTTGTTTAAGGAGTGATTTGGTGTCTTTTGTTAGTCAGGGTATGTGTTTAGATTTTAATCTTATTTTTCTTGTGGGTGCAAGGTTATTTAGTATATTGAGAAATGCAGTGTTGAAGTAGTGTATAGCCTGATCCAGACAGAGGTTTTTAAGAGGTGACCAGTTATTGTAGTAATAGGTGAAAAACGGAGGGGGAAAATTTTTATTGTTACGGATATATTTATATATTATGTTTGTATGGGTCTGTACTCATTTCCATTATAGGAAGGCAGGTGAGTGATCACTGAGGGGTTCTGGTAGGCAGCCAGCTATGTAGCTAGGTATATCCTGTAGTTGTACAATATGACCATCACAGGATGTTTGATAATAATAAGAAATATACACTGCAAAAGTATGTGTTATACTTGGCATATTTTCTCCTGCTTCTTTAATAATTGATCATTGAATATCCTCAGTGTGCATTGTATTGTGTCTGTTTAATAACTGGAGTTATCCATCCCAGAATTGTACTATAATGGGTTTTGCCCAGCTGGACACTCAAAATCATTATCAAATGTAATTGTTAAATGTAAATGTAATGTAAATGTAATTATTAAATGTAAATGTCGTAACAAAATCATTATCAAATGTAGCAAACTATATAGTGAAATAAATACTGTATAGCATCCTGACACAGCTCACATTGCCCACAAACATTAGGGATTTTAACAGCTAACTTGCCCTCCTAAAAAATACACACAATAACTCTGTACTGGATTCTTGTAAATAAACGTAATGCTATCACCTTAGCTGGCATGATACCTAAATGTATAAGTGATCAGTCACCTATCTTTGAAATTTGGGCATCTATCTGTGGAACAGAGATATAGATCAAAACCACTGAATAGTCAATAAAATATCTGTATATCATGTGTGTATTATGACTTCCATGGACCTTTTCGGTCTCAGCCCAGGAGCAGTGTCTGGTTAAGTGACTTGCTCAAAGTCACACAGTTAGGAAGTGGAAACTGAGGGAATCAAACCTTGCACCTCCGGACTACAGGAAAGGGCTCATTAACAGCTCCTTAATCCTCTAAGCCGACTGCTAGACAAGTTAGCAAAACAAAGAAGTTCAGAAAGAAGTGGGACATAAAAAAGATGGAACGGCCTCAAAATGAATACTGACTGGCTGACAAATAGGCTAAGAGAACAGTTCCAATAGCAAAGAACAAGGCATCAGAGGCACTCTACCAGCTTCTAGAAATTGACTCAGCAGATGATGCAAAGACTCTGTATGGTTGCAAAACAAAGACAAAAATATAAAGACGAGAGTCATCAGACACCTTTCATAAAGGATACCATCAATAAACTGAGTGAATAGAAAGAGATATAAAGTGTAGTTCCAGCAGCTTCTGAATGAAGAAAAGGCCACAGAAGTTGCACTGCCCCTAAACAGAATATGATAAAAGAGGAAGAAGACCCCACCCTAGAAGAGGTAAGAACAACACTAAAAAATGTCAGAGAAAGTAGCAGGCTCAGCTAAAGTAACAGCAAATATGATCGAGATGTTGGGTGAGTCAGGGGAGAAGTGGCTCCAGAGGGTAATCATCACGGTATTGACAGAAAGGTGTATCCCTCATGACTGGAGAATAAGCATTTAAGTGCAAGTGCTCAAGAACTGTGTGGCCAGTACAGAGGTATCAAACTCTTTCCTGTCACACTGTATGAAAGTGTTGAAGAGGCTGATTGATAAAAGAATATGCAGAGTATAAACAGATATAAACAAAGACATTGGTAATCTCCAAACTCTGGACCCCACCCAGAACAGGTTTGTAAAAGGCAGATCATGACTCCTAAACATGATAGACTTCTTTGAAGCAGTCACCAAAGCCGTAGACAAGGGTAAGGTGGTTCACACAGCCTATCTAGATCTCGACAAGGCTTTTTACACCATCCCCCACTCTGGAATTATAGATCAACTCACTAAACTAGGCATAAATCCCTATGTCACAAGATGGATTGCCAACTGGCTCACTGACAGGATCCACACTGTGAAAGTAGCAGACTCCAAATCTGACTTCAGACCAGTGACAAGTGGAGTACCACAGGGTTCAGTCCTGGGTCCTCTCTTGTTTGGTATCTACTTTTCTGAAGTACAGGCTAACACAGAAGGTCTTTGGCTAATGAAGTTCGTAGATGATTGCAAACTAGGAGCCATAAATGAAAGTCTTAATGATGTGGACATCCTACAAAAGGGCCTCACTGAGACAGATGCCTGGTGTCAAAGCCATGGCCTCAAGCTCAGTGCCAAAAAGTGTATTGTCATCCCCTTTGGTAAAAACTCTGTACCCATGAGATACCACATAGGTGGCAGTCAACTTAACACCGAAAGTGTGATAAGAGACCTTGAGACACAGGTGGACAGTAGTCTCTCCTTTGATAATCACATCGCCACAGTAGTCAGGAAATCCTTCTATGTGGCACACCTCATCACAAAAGGTTTCGCATCCAAGAAAAAAAAGGTCATTGTTCCCCTCTACTCGTCACTCATTAGACCCATTATAGACCCCTTTTGGTATGTACCTCACAAGATATCTGCAACAACTGGAAAGGCCACAGAAATACCTCACAAAGAGGATTACCGGCCTCAAACAGATACCCTATGCAGACCGTCTCAAAAAACTCCAGCTTTACTCCACTTTACTCCATCGCATATCACCTACCCAGAACATGTTGGAGGGATAGATTCCTGTCCCCCAGACTTCCCATACTGTGGAACAAACTACCTATCTGTATTAAGCAAAGTTCTTCATTAGCACTCTTCAAGAAAAATCTTGATGATTGGATGGGAAATAGGAAGATCACCTCTGTGGCCCTGCTCGACAGGGGCACAGGAAAATAATTTTCTGGGGTGGCGAAAGCCAGGGTACCTTTTTGGCTAGGCTTATATAAGCCCCAGGGCCAATAGCCTAGTACCTACCTATGAACTTATGAACCTATGAGTAATTGAAAGTAATACAGGAGATGAGCAGTTCAGATTCATCGGGATGCAGTACAATTGACATGATATCTGCAGTGAAACAGTTGAGAGAAAGCTAAAGATGAAGAAAAACTCCAGCAGGGCATACCTAGTCTTGGAGAAAGCATATGACAGTTTATCAAGAAACCACATTTTGGCAGTCATGTTATGGATTGAAGTCCCAAAAACATTGGTAGAACTAGTGTAGGCCATGCACAAGGGTCTACTAAGACAAGTGTAAACAGTGTTCAGACTCACAGAGGGGTTCCACATGAGAATGGGTGTACATCAGGATTCAGCTGTGAGCCCACTGCTGTTTATACTACTGATGGACTACATCAGCAAACAGGTCAGTAGGAACACATCAACAAAGCTGCTGTATACAGATGAAATTGCATTACAAGCAGACTCTGAACAAGAATGTAGGGGAATGCAATGCAAAACTGATAGCACACAAGATGAAACTGAGTACAGATAAGTCAGGTGTCATGACAGCAAATGGGGAAATAGAAGAAGCTGAAAATTGAGATAGAAGGGAAGATAGTGGATCAGGTTGACAGTTTCACATATCTGGGAGGTGTGATTTTGAAGAAGGGAAGTCTGAATGCAGAGGTCAAAGCTAGACTTATAGGAAGTGCACTAACTAGCACAGGGTATGAGTGATGATGTGTGATGGAAGAATGCCAATGAAGAGAAAAAATAAAGTGTACAGAATAGTGCAACCAGTACCACTGTATGGTGCAGAAGCCTGGGCAGAGAAGGCAGAGCAGTTCAGGAAGCTGGACGTGATAGGGATGAAGTGCCTGAGATGACTGGTAGGATGCATACTGTGAGACAGAAAATAAATAACCACATGTGAGCAAAACCCCAAGTAGCCCTGACTACAGGGAAGATTAAAGAGAGCAAATTATGGTGTTTCAGGCTCATGTACATGAAAGCAGAAGACAATTTAACAAAGAAGATTTGGGGAAGACAGAAAGAAGACAAGAGGAAAGGAAGGTGTCCAGCAAAAAGATGGATGGATTTTGTGAGTGGACATGTGTGATAGTCAGGTGTGTCTGTCAAAGAAAGTAGGAGAATATCACTGTTTCAAGAGAGAGAGAGGAAGATGGTGACAGTTGACACCATAGAGAAAATTGGGAGTTGATGATGATGATGATTTAAAAATCTTTCTGTGTTACAAAAAGGGAACTTGTAAAGATGAGTGTGGACTTTGTACTTTGTCAAAAAAAGCAATGTACCTGACATTGTGACTTATCTACTGGAACAGCCTAGAGTTTTCTAATTTATCATCCAGATTTCAAGTGTATAGAAGAAACAGGAAATATTTGACTGTAAGATAAGTTCAGTTGTCCGTGTATCTATATTCAAATGCTTTATCTGTAGGATCAGAGCTACAGAAATCATCAACACCCTCTCACAGTGAAAATGTATCTGTGCGTGATATTTCAATTCAACTTGAACATTCTGTGCAAAGAACTGACTAAGAAGAATGTTGATAATGATGTTTCAGATCAGCTTGCTACCACAAAGGACAGCACTTAGATTTTTGTTGTCTATTGCGAATAAATATACGAGATGTCAAAGACTGATTTAAAAAGTGTAGCACAGTTACTTACATAATAGATTAACTTTTAGTTTACACTTGACCTATTGAAACAAAAAGTGCTTTTGCGTCTAGATATCTGTATATCATGTGTGTATTATGACTCACATAATATAGTGATTCACATATGGTCACGTACACAAAAACACATATTTGATATATGTATGTGTGTGTGTGTGTATATATATATATATATATATATATATATATATATATATATATGTGTGTGTGTGTGTGTGTGTGTGTGTGTGTGTGTATTTATTTGTATGTACTATATATATATATATATATATATATATATATATATATATATATATATAGTTGAACATCATTTTGTGAAAGCAGTTTTGATCAAAAGAAAAAACAGTAGCTTAAAAAGACAGTAGGTTGAATTTTTGGAGATAACAACAGCTGCTCATTTCAAGTTCTTAAATAAAATGAATCTGCTATTGACATTGCCAGACAGATTCTACATGGTTTCCCATATCGGACTAATCAGTACCATTGCTGATCAAAACACGTCTCTCTCTTGTAAGGTGAAACATCCTGCTATGTTAAAAGTATGACTGTGTCACAGTGGCATTTTTGTCTGCCACAGGGTTGCTAGTTTGAATGTTTTAAAGGTTTTGTATTTGTTAAAATTAGGCTACCAACTATACATGCTGATACTACACTAAAAAATGATTGTAGGACTACTACTTTATTTTCTGATTTAAAAGGCCAAATTGTGTTATGTAGAAAGTCACTCTGTTTACCTAGGAATTCCAAGGCAAAACTAGGTTTTCTAGGATGTCTTTCAAACAGTTATGTGGCATCTACATGCTTGAGTGTATTAATTCTACCCTTTCTTGACACATTTGGTTAAAAGCATTAGTCCACTTGTGGAAGGGAGCACCATAGTTTTCCATCTCTTTAGCTGATGCCTCAAAGTAATTCAAGCCTTGTTTCATTGCCAGTCCTGTAGTTCTATGAACTCCCGAGCACATCATTCAGCTGGTCGGTTTTGTTTCCAATTAGTACTCCTGGAAGCTGCATGCTGTAAGCTGCAGCTCAAGGTCTCTCTAACCAAAGCACATTTGACTGCAGGTACATTTGACTGAACAGCCATTTTGGTAAAAAGTATAAGCCTATAAATGGTATGCTGGTGTAATTTTTACACATAGAAGTTATTGGGGGACATAATTTAGGGGATTTTTGAATGGACTGGCAATACCCACTGTTGTGTTGTACACCCAGATTTGTAGAAGTTTATATATCAGCATTGATTCACTTTGTATGTTTTTTTTTTCTTTTCTCCACTGGTGTGTGACCATGGAGTGAATATATTATTAAGGGGCTGCAGGGATGTTGCCTCACCTGCAAAAAAGTTTTTTTTTTGTTTTGTGGTATATATCATGTGTAGAAGGTTTTCAACAAAATGGCTTTTCAGTTAAATGAACCTACAATCAAATACACTTTCAGACTTTTTTTCCGACCACTTGTACTTCAGTTAAAGCTACCTTTGATGAAATGATACAGAATTTTATATATATATATATATATATATATATATATATATATATATATATATATATATATATAGATACACACACACACACACACACACACACACACACACACACACACATACACATAGAGAGTGAGAGAGAAAGAGAGAGATAACTGACCACGTCTCAAAAAGAGGAGTACATGTTAACTGTCCACAACAAAACAAAACATTCTCCTCTGCAAGAAAAGCAAGCAATACTTTATTAGATACAAATGTTAAACACATTCCCTCCAACAGAGCTCCTTTGAGTGTGTACCTTTAACTCACAGTGGGTGCGGCTTGAGCCTTTAAAAACTGAAGCTATCACCTTACAGCTCAAATAAATATTCGTATCTCTGGAACAGGAATAATAACTGTTAAAAAAGCTGTAAATGGCAAACTATTCAGGATAAAGTAATCTTTGCATTAGTGGCATTCGTTTAGTTTGATGCTTTAAACTGCTTCTCACCCCAGGCCTCCTGCCCTCTCATCCTGAGTTGTGGCACACTGGTACACACTTACACTTAGATAATGGACTCCCTTGTAGCAAGACATGTGGGAACAGGTACAGTAGGTGCATGTATGTATTCTGCCTCACAGGTGCCATACTGCCCTCAAAACATTGAACGTAGACAGCATGGCACACGATATGTTTGTGGCTTTTACTGGAGTGAACAGAATAAGGTGGTTGTGCAGTCATTTGATAAAGCCCTGGGATCTTAGGATGTAAAGAGAGTCTGAACTGGAGCCATAGCACTTGTCTAGGAGAGAGGGAAGAAAGACTAGTAGCAGCTTTCACTTTGGATTTCAGATCCACATTCACCCCAGAACCTTAGGTAACTGTTGTTCTTACCCAGATATGGAAGTGGAACTGACTATACATTTTCATAGTGTGGGCACACGTCAGCAAGTTACTGACAGCAGGTCTGCAGTGAAGTCAGTGGCTACCTGTGCCCACAGCTGTTTTTAATGTACTTGAAATCCTCCCCATATATAAACGTATATACCACACTTTCTCGCAGCCTACAGGATGACACCAATCTTCTCATCATCACAGTTATTATTCCTTAATCTTCTCATCATTAAAGTTATTATTCCTTAATCTAGTGTCTTGATCAGCTTGATGCTGCATGTTTGATTGAGTCACAATGCATCTATGGATGAAATGAATGTTGTTAGCGATGTATCTCCAAAAAGCCCCTCAGAAGCTCAGCATAGCCAATGTAGAAAGCAGACCATTCTCATCTAATGCTACAAGGTAAAATTCTACAAAAACAAGCAGACAACTGTAAAAAATAATAAGACAAGTTATTATTACTCATTACAGAACTCACAAAACAGAAATCTGAACCAATGCTGGACTTGCATCAAAAATCTTCTAACAGGCAGCAAATCTCAACCAAACCCTTTTTCAAACACAGTTTTCAATACTGTAAGCAGGATAAATTTCCATTTTATAGAAACTGATATAAAAAATTGCCATTCAGTAAATATCTACAAATAATATTAACTGCATTCAACTCACATATGGATACTTCAGTTTAGACAGCTTTTCTATAGCTTACATAAAAAACTAAGACAAGTCAAACCCACCTCCCTGGGCGCAGGATGATCTCCCCACCAGATATCTTCTCATTGCAGTAGACATAGATATTTACCTTTCTAGCCATAATTATTAATAAATCAATAACTGAAAATGATGCTCTGGTGTTATGGAAACAAACAACCTTACATTATTCTGCTACTTAAGGGAGGTAACTCAGTTGAACTGTCCATCTATTGATCCATGGCTGGACTAACCACTATTATCAAAGTTCCTGGAGAAATATATACATAAATTCTGATTTCTCATAACCTGCACTCTCAAATCCAGCATAGATTTTGTCCCAGATATAGCATTGAATCCACTTTGCTATGCTTCCTAAACATGGTAAACAAACAGTCAAATAAAGGTAAACTAGTTGCTTCTCTGTTCCATAATTTATTAATGTAAGCAAACAAACAGTGTTATGATTTAAAATGGCCTAAAGGGATAGATAGATAGGAACTAGTTGCTTCTCTGTTCCATAATTTATTAATGTAAGCAAACAAACAGTGTTATGATTTAAAATGGCCTAAAGGGATAGATTATAGACAGTAAAAGACAGGTATTCTTATCAACTTGAAACAGTTGGAGTATACCAGGAGTCAATCTTAATCCCTGTACTCTTGAATTTGTTCATCACTGAAGTGTATAAAGTTGTAGCAAATGCTTCAGTGGTATAATATGCTTACAGCTCTACCTTCAACTGCTCAGCTAAATCCTTACAATACCTCAAGGCAATTACACAAGACAATTTAATTATAGTAATTGCAACAATGGATAGCAACTTCAGACCTGTTGCTTAATGTCACTAAAAGTAAACTACTTCAGTCCTGAAACTATTCATTAAAATAACATAGATTTTGATATCCACAGTAATAAACATTCCCATACAACAGGTATATGAAACAAACCTTCTGAGTCTAACCATAGACAATAACCAGAAATTTGACTCATTTAAAATATGCTACATCAAAAGAAAGGAAGGAAGAAACTAGAGATGTTTTTTTTTTTCCAATAAATTTTTATTCATTTTATAAAACAGACATTTAAGAGTTTTGTACATGTAAGTAGAATTGAATAATAATATTACAACTCATAACTAAAAAAACAATCATTTAGGAGAGTTTACATATAACAATAGTAATAAAACAATACTAAATATATACACTATATACAAGTTAGGTATTCCGAACAGATAAAAAGGAAGGAAAAAAAAAGAAAAAAAAAACACTGTAAGAAAAATACCATCATGAAATAATACTCAATGTGATGACTTTAAATATTAATAATATTTAACACTTTTTCCAATACCAGCTTCTTTAATGCCTTTTTATTTGGACTTCTAACAATGTTCCCCTGTGCATCAATATATGAATAAGCCATTTTTTGGAAGGTTTTCCAATTTAGTTTGGTGCGATCAAGCCAATTTTGTGTAATGTAAAGTTTTATTAAAGAGCAAAAAAAAACGATAACATGAGTGTCTAATTTTGATAGATGAGTTAAAGGAATATGTAAAATGGCAAATTCCCAGGATAGCGTAGATTTGTGGTATCCCATTCTTTGTAGTCTGACTTTCAAAGAAGTCCATAATCTATGAGAAAAATGACAATACCACAGAATATGGAGTATATCAGCTTGGGAATGATAGCAACAAGAGCATGATGAAGATTTGCTTGGATTGAATTTATTTAATTTATAAGGGGTGTAATAGGCATCATTATTAATCATCAATTGGGTATATAATAGTTTTTTGAAAGGGAAAAATTCCTTTGTACGTCTGATAGCCAAGAGTTTTTGAGATTCAGTAATCTTAGAATTATAATTCAGCCATGTATTAGATAAAAGACAATTGTTTACTGTCACTAAGTTTTTTATCAACTTGTAGGAATTTGAGAGCATTTTATCTGATGAAGATACCATTGTGATAATTGTGTTGAGATTATTCATTTGAATTTCTGTTGGGTCTATAGATAAAAACTTAGTTTTGATTATTTGTCTTAATTGACGAAGAATAGGTGTATAGTTCCAACTAACTTTCAATGACTCACGCCAAACAGGTAAAGGAAGATCAAAATGTTTCAAAACGTCTCCAATTTTTAGATTTTTAATAAGAGGATATTTTGTTAAGTCAAAAGGTTTATTATCAATCATTATATTTGGGTTTAGATGAAGTGGTTGTAAATAATGAGAGATCTTATCTAAATTGCATATTTTTAGTAATGATTGAAAGGCATTAACTTTTTGTTTAATAAAGATGGATAAGTTTTTGGTACATTTGTTGTCCAAAGAAATAAAGGGGAGAGCATCTGGATTTATATTTTTTGAAATGATGTATTTATACCATATTTCTATCCGTAAAGAGTGATTTATATGATTAATAATTTTGAAATTAGATATGGTGAAGAGTTTATTGAGGATACTATCAGATAATAGAGATACAAGTTAGGAAGACCCAGTCCACCTTTGTCCTTAGAAACTGATAATCTGGAGTATGAAATTCTGACAGATTTGGGGAACCATAAAAATTTAGCCAATGTCTTATTTACATTGTCAAAGAAAGAATTCGGAATTATCTGATCGGATGACATAAATTGATAAAGAAATTTAGGCAAAATATTAATTTTAATTATCGCAGCTTTTGATAAAAGCGAAAGATTTAGAAGCTGCCATCTGCTTATATCAGATAACATCAAATTCCAAAGTTTATATATATTATTTTGGGAAGATGATTTGTTATTGTGCTCTAAGTTGATACCTAAATATTTTATATTATAAGTAAACTGGAACTGATGGTCCAAAAACAGACATGTATTATGTACCAAATGATTTAAAGGAAATATATAGGTTTTGGAAGAGTTTAAAAGATAATTCGAAACTGAAGAGAAGTAATTAATAGAGTTAATTATTTTTCTATAGAGATGTTATACAAACCCAAACTATTCCTAACCAATAAATTTAAACTTAAGACAGCTAAGGCACTCCTACTACCAATTCTTCTGTTATACTAATGGATGTTAATAAATACCATCTACACTAAAACTGACCAATCATATAACAAATACCCAAATTTGCAGACACTCTTCCAAATAGATCTCATCACATTCCCATTCTAAAGACAAATAACTGGTTAGAATTATAGAATAGTATAGCATACTCACAGCTCAAGTTAAGTTAGTTTATACAATACTACATAAATCAAACAAATGGCCATTAATACAAAACCTAGAAGACAGTTACACATCTAATAGACTCCCCTACTCAATACAATTTACAAGTCTATAAATTTAATAACAACCATTTTGGTGACACTATTTTCTCAACAAAAGTATCTAAATTATGGGACTCACTCCCACCTAAAATTACTATGTCTAACAACAAATAATTTCTAGCATCTCTACGGAAACATCTGTTACCTAGATCTGTCCATGTAATAACTGCTGATGCCTGCCCCAGTAACTAACATAATATATATTCTACTTTTTCACTGTCAATATCTTTTGTTTCTCTAATAATGTTATACAATGAGTAAATATCCATATTGCTATTGTACTATAATTGTTTTAACTGCAGGTTGTCTTACAAATGTTTCTGTTTTGTTGCTTTTGAGGTATTGAATGAGGAAATCCAAAGAAAAATGTCTCTCTGAGCTCAGTAATACTATCCCAGTTAACAAAAAGAAATACATAAATAATATAAATAAATCTATTAACTCATATAGCTCTGCAGTTCATCATAAAATGTATAGCTACTCAGTGGCACATCTCAGCCTATACAGAGTTTTCTTGCATTGGAAAATCAGTACCAGTTCCAATTTTTACAGCAAACAATATATAAGGTAAGTTTTTTAATTTATCTTCCTTATAGAGTTAGGCTTCTGGCTAACTGAAGAACCTACTTACATTTTACTATCAAGCCAGACGTCTCTACTCATTTGGGAGGAACCTCTAGATATCCACTGCATATGAATTAATCCAATAGCATATAATTGTTTGACTTTATGGCTCCAGCTCTATGAATTTTTCCACCTAGGCAGTTTATAGATTGTATTTCTTTCCTCAATTTAAATAAAAGATCAACACTTATGAAATTAATTTTCCCAATTATTTTATACATTTATAACCAACAATGTCTGTATTAGGTCATATTGTTGTTTTCAGTTTATATTTGTATCCAGTTTTAATCTTTGTAAAGTACTTGCCCAAGCACAATAATCAGTCTGACTTGATTTGCACACATTTAGCAGTCCCTATGTACTTGTTTCTGACAAATGTATCTAGCTAGCTAAGATATACAGCTCATTCCTGTCTTTACTGTACAAAGATGCAAGAGTATACATGCTCAGAACTGCAATATAAAGATGTCAGCAAAAAGTTTCCTGTGGACAAGTATTGTTATTGCCTGTTAAAGCAATATAACTAATTCTTATGCCTCTGTCTTAATCTGGGAAACTGTGAGCTAAGTATTACAAGAAAGGACTGCAGAGTCCTGTGACTAGGGATGAGGGCATCTGCAGTATTAAGAATGTTGGTTAAGCATTCATTCCCCATCTCACAGGTGTTGTTTGTACATATCGCAATAAAATTGCATTCTTTGTGCTAAAGGTGAGGCCTAAGCAATATTGCTGCTGATATCTTTGAACATCCCAATTAAAATATGTTCCTGTACAGTGTTTTTAAATTAACACAACGTTACTACCTATGCAACTAACTTCAGTGCAACTTTCAGGATATGGTATATGAAACTTCTGGCTGTAGTGAAATATCCAAGAAACAAAGTTTTTATCACACTTTTATCAGCAAAAACACACAATAATTCTTCAATGAAAACTGGCATCAACTTTATGCATTTAAAATATTCCATGTTATGCATGTTAATGAAGTCTTCAAACTTATTCAAATCAATGGATTATACTAAAATGCTTTGGTGCAGTTCTACACAATCAGGCTTAAGGCCTAGGTTCTAGTAATAAGTACAGTCCCACATTACATGTTGCTGACAGCTATATATAGTGTTAACTTGCTTTGAGTACGCACCAACATTTCCACATTCATTTTTTACACTGCACCATGTGACATTAACCTATGTATGGTTGTACAATGGAACATGGGCATGTGTCCGACATACTATCATTCTGCAACAGTGTTGCATGACGTTATGCAATACACATGGCATGAAACGTCCATTCTGTTGCTGCCGGTGGTTCATTAGAATTTCTCTCACATGCTTAACTAACTGTTCTTCTGCTATGACTATAAACTAGTTGTATACCTAGGAGGTACAGCAGAGCACCTAAATGGCTTGGGAGGAAGAAGACATCTACATTACCCACTTAGTTCAGCCATACCTAAAGCAGTTCTTGGAAAATGTGCTATAGGTTTTTGGGGTGCTGTAAAGTTTAGAACAATGATCAATGCCTGGCTACAGTGACTGCCACCTTTCAAAATAAGAGGCATTGCTACTACAGGTGTAATGACGTGCAATGATGCCAGTCCCATTACTCTGAGGAATTTAAAGCACATGTCTCCAGGACAACCTGAAAAGTGATGGGTAGGTTCATATATTACTTATTATTTATTTATCTATTTATTTTCTATTTGTTCTTCAGGAAGGTGGCTGGCCCATTGACCCTCTTCAGCCATTACCCAAGTTCGGTGAGCAGTAGTACTCATATAATATAAAATATAGAATACGCATAAAAAGAAATGCATAAGAAAAAGCAAGTTATAGCACACAAGGCCTTGGCAACTGACACAGGTTATCAACAAGTACAAATGTTGTTGTTGTTGTTGTGTCTTTTGGCGTATCCCGGTTAGGAGTCGCCACAGCAGAACTCCGGTCCGCTAATGATTGGCTTTACTTTTTTACGTGCCGAGTCACCAGCCCTGACGCACAACCTTCAATGAAGGCACGCCCATTCACGCATGTCCCCACACAGAAGAAGCTCTAGCTGAGAATCGAACGGGGGAACGTCTTGCTGTGAGGTGACAACGCTACTGCAGCACCACCACCGCAAATGCATTGGCTAAAAACAAGAGTTATAAGGAAGAGTTATGTAAATATCTACAATACAGAGACTCATAATTTAATATTTAGAGCAACACATAATGATTCAGGTGCAAAGACACTAATAGGTTCAGTACTGATAGTCTGAATTGTTACCTGGTATTAACCACTGTCAATGTAATAGGCGCACTGGGCTGCCTTAAGAAGATGATCTTTGACAGCATGTTTAAAGGCCCCAAGTATATCTTGGGTTTTTCTTCTGTGAAGAGGTGGTTCCAATTGGTAGGGTCCACTTTGGAGAACGTCCTTTTTCCAGTAGCAGTTCTGAAGTCTGGACAGGTAAGTGAAAGGTTTTCAGGGTGCAGCTTTGGTGCCTCAATAGGAGAGTTATTTTCAGAGGGGGCAGTAGGCCATGTTTAAGATTTTGAAAAGCAGAGAGCCAAGCGGAAAGGTGGACCCATCCACTACTGACAGCCACTTAATGTCATTAAGTAGGTTACAATGGTGTACAAGAGGATCTGCTAGAGGAATGAATCTTTTTGTGTATGCTTTGTAATTTCTGAGTATTGTAAGAGGAATGCAAAGCCAGCAAAGACAAACTATAGTCAAATTTTGGAACATTTTTGCAATGGCAATCCAGGCAACATGTGAAAAAGGTGTGTGATTCTGTAGCAGAATTTTAGTTGTGCCAAAACTTTATTGGTGATTTTATTTGTGTGAATAATGAAGGGGAGCGATAGGTGGAGTGTTAGTCCAAGGTAGTTTTACTGCGATATTTTGAGAATGGTGCTGCTTTGGTTATCCTTCAATAGAGGGGAAGGAGATGAAGGCACTTTCTGAGTAGTTCCAAAGACTATTACATAGGTTTTATTTGGGTTAAGAGTTACTAACAAGAGACCATCTGCTGAGATCAGTGAAATTATTTTGTAATTGAGCCTGTTGGTCAGCATGTGCTTTGCTAGATTCATTAAGAAGAATATGAACAACGTACATGGCAATGTTGGGATGTACAAGTTCAAATGGAAGACAGCAGACAAAAAGAGACAAGAACAGGGAGTCTTACACCAAGCCTTGGATACACCTGTATTAAATGTTGCAATGCCAGACAATGTATTACGAAGATACATTTAAAGTGGTGCATTTTCAAGCAGCTTTGGAACCATGCTGTTGTATTATCCCTGAAGTTTAGTTCCTGTAGTTTATTAAGCAGGATCTTATGATTAACAGTTTGAAAAACTCTGGTCATGTCAACAAATAGAACAGCAGTAACAAGTCCAATATTGATGTTCTTGTAAATGGAGTCAGTGGCCAACAGAGTGCTGAATTAATTGCGTAAACCATGTAGCTCATTACACAGAATATCACAGATATTTATATGGTTAAATAGTAGTTTGCATAGTCATTTTTCAGAGATTTTTAATAGAAAAGAAACAACTTTTTTGTGTCTGATTTAAAATCACATAGGCATTATATGCTAGTCATACACACACACACACACACACACACACACACACACACACACACACGCACACACACACATGCACACACACACACACACACACACACACACACACACACACACCTATTGTATATATATATATATATATATATATATATATATATATATATATATATATATATATATATATATATATATATATATATATATATATATATATATATATATATATATATATATATATATATATATATATATATATATGTTCCAGACAGCTACATTTAACTTGCTGTAGTTTGTATTATACCGTATAACTATTCAGAAGTTATCTGACCACAGTTGCTCAAGTTTATATGATGTAGTGTTGGATTGAATTACTGATACTGTAAATTATTTTTCCTATATCAACTTAGAATAACACTACTTACAACAGACAAAGGAAATCAAATATGAATTTTCGGTATTCCAGCTGGAAGATATTCATACTACTCAAACTTTTATCTTCAAAATGTGCAATGTGATATATGGCAAGTGAGCAAAATATATCACTTGTGATCAAATCTGTGGCCAGAAGAACAAAACACATTCATGACAAGTGGAGTAAAGTTTTTATTGTTTGAATATTAGAGACTATTTTAAATTATTATTAATCCATGTTTTTAAATTTTACTGGGTTGTACCATATATAGGTTCATAGGTTCATACTAGGCTATCTGCCCTGGGGTATTTATAAGCCTAGCCCGATTGTGTTTGGCTTATGCCACCCCTTGATTTGAGTATACTGTGCCCTTTTTAAAGTTTATGTAATGATAAATGTCATAAAACAAAAGGATAGAATGAAGCAGAATGAGTCTCAGATAAAGCCAAATTGCGTGGAAAATCGCTCAGAGTTCCAAAAAACATAAAATTATCCAAACCAAGCAGAACAAATCCAAAAGTGTACAAAAAATGTAGATGGTTCAATCCAAACAAATGTTTATTAGAGAGTATCCGGACAGAGAAATGTTAGCGCTTTCGCTTAAAAAGCTTCTTCAGACATAAAATACATTCACCTGATACCAAATACTTTATATATAGCATTCAAATTCTTAAAACAACCAATCAAACATTTGTTTGGATTGAACCATCTACATTTTTTGTAAACATAGGTAGGGACTAGGCTATTGGCCCAAGGGTCTACGTAAGCCTAGCCAACAAGGTTCCCTGGCTTACGCCACCCAAGAAAGTTATTTTCCTGTGCCACTGTCGAGCAGAGACACAGAAGTGATCCCCGGGGTGTATTTCCTATTTCCCATCCACTCATCAAGATTTTTCTTGAAGAGTGCTAATGAGGAACTTTGCTTGACATAGATGGGTAGCCTGTTCCAGAGTATGGGAAGTCTCTGGGATAGGAATCTATCCCTCCAGCATGTCCTGTTTATTGTGGTGACAACGTTTAGGTCCCTAGAGCATGTAGCTCGGAGGGATTGGGATTTCTTTAGGTGTAGCATGTCCAACAGCTCTGGGTTTGACATAGCTTTATATGTTAGGCAGAGATCACCTCAGAGTAGGTGATATGCTACGGAGTAAAGCTGGAGTTTTTTGAGGCGGTCAGTGTAGGGCATTTGTTTGAGTCCAGTAATTCTCTTTGTGAGGTACTTCTGTGGCCTATCCAGCTGCTGCAGATGTCTTGTCAGGTACATTCCAAAAGGGGCGTTGTACTCTATAATGGGTCTAATGAGTGTTGAGTAGAGGGGAACGATGACCTCTTTTTTCCTGCATGAGAACCCTTTTATGATGAGGTGTGCCATGTAGAAGGACTTCCTGACTACTGTGGCGATGTGACTATCAAAGGAGAGACTACTGTCCACCTTGGTCCCAAGGTCTCTTATCACGCATTCGGTGTTAAGTAGATTGCTGCCTATGTGGTAGTTCATGGGAACAGAGTTTTTACCAAAGGGGATGACACTGCACTTTTTGGCACTGAGCTTGAGGCCATGGCTCTGACACCAGGCATCTGTCTCAGCGAGGCCCTTCTGTAGGATGTCCACATCATTTGGGGACTTGACTATGGCTCCTAGTTTGCAGTCATCTGCGAACTTCGTTTGCCAGAGGCCTTCTGTGTTAGCCTGTTCTTCAGAGAAGTAGATACCAAACAGGAGAGGTCCCAAGAAGGAACCCTGTGGTACTCCACTTGTCACTGGTTTGAGGTCAGATTTGGAGTCTACAACTTTTACAGTGTGGGTTCTGTCAGTGAGCCAGTTGGCAACCCATCTTGTGATGTAGGGATTTATGCCTAGTTTATTGAGTTTAGCTATAATTCCAGAATGGGGGATGGTGTCAAAAGCCTTGGCGAGGTCAAGATAGGCTGTGTGAACCACCTTACCCTCATCTACAGCTTTGGTGACTGCCTCAAAGAAGTCGATCAGGTTCAGGAGGCATAATCTGCCTTTCACAAACCCGAACTGGGTGGGATCCAGAGTTTGGAGGTTACCAATGTCTTTGTTTATGAGTTCCCTGATGATACGTTCCATGGTCTTGCAGACCAGGCTCATCAGGCTAATAGGTCGATAGTTCCCGGGATCCCTTTATGGAGTGGGATAACTGTTGCTGTGCGCCATTCAGTGGGCACAAACCCTGACGCGAGGCTATTATTGAACATCGTGCTTAAGTGGTGCTTAAGTGGGGAGCCAGTTCGTTCTGAAGTTTGTGTAAAACGCAGCCTGGGATGTTGTCCGGTCCCATGGATGCTGTGTTTTTGGCTTTAGAGAGTGCAGCTTTCACCTGCGTAGTTGTGATTACAGGGACTCCGCATTCTTCCTGTATAGATATGGGCCCTTTAGGGGGTGAGGGGGGGGGTAAAGTTAGCACTGAACCTATCTGCCAGGATGTTGGCAATATCAGTTGGTTCTGTAATTTTTGTGCCTTTGTGCTGTAACTCAGAGCAGATCTGGGTGTTGCCATTGAGATTCTTGACATAGCTATAGAATGCTTTGTGGTTGTCCTTGGAATTAGTGGTGATTTTATTTTCATAGCTATCTTTACAGGATCTTATAAGGGATCTCAGCTTCTTACTGAGGCTGACCAGGGAGCTCCTCCACTCATGGGATTTTACTCTATTTTGCAACAGCTTCTTCCTTCTGTTGTACAGTTTGTTTATGGCAGGGGACCACCAGATTGGCTTCCTTTTTTGGAGGATAGCGTCTTGGTTCTGTTTGGGATAGCACGATCCATGCACTCATGTAGGTGCTTATAGAGTGCATTTGTGTAGGATTCAGCAGTTGTAACTGTATTGTCCATCTGCATGGAGAAATTTTTTACTGTGGTTTCCTTAATGGGGGCTGGGGGTGGGATGTGGATATCAAGGGTGATTAGCTTATGGTTGGATCGGATCAACGAGGAGTTGACATCAGGTGTGGAACACCAGTCACTCATGTTGGTAATGACTAGGTCTAGGATATTGTTGCCCCTGGTGGGGGGTGTGGATAAGTTGATCTAGGGCATTGAAGTTTATGAATTCCAGAAAGCGTTGAGCTATGGAGATGGTACATGAGTAGTTTTCCCAGTTAATGGTGGGGTAGTTGAAGTCGCCCATTATTAGGGTGTTTGGTTGAACCCTAACATTTTCCAGTACATCAAGAAAAGAGGAGTGGGAATCCTGGGGCATGATGGGGGATCTGTAGCTAGCTACAATTTGGATTGCAGTTTTGCCTAGAGTTAGTTGCACTTGGATAACCTCGGATGCATTATGCTGTGCAACTAGCCCTGAGGTGTGGATATCCTTAATGAATATACCCCCGCCTTTGGTGTTTTGGTCCTTTTTTTTAATATCATCTTAATTACTCATAGTATCAAAAAAAATCTCACATCAAACCTCTTTAACAAATGAGCAATAAAAACTTGACAAACATATAACATGACATAGGACTGGAAAACATTTAGAAAAATTTCATTCATGATATATGACAGACTTGTTTCATATCTTCTTATAATCAACTGTGCTAAACTTAAACTCACAGAAATATTGACATGCATTGATGCATCCCAGCTCTGTCATTCAATAGGAAATCAAAATTTTTACAAAATTTAAACAAAATCTCTATATACTCATAACATATTTATCCATCTTTGTGGTGCACAACTTACCAGGGAATTGGCACCCATCAAAATAATCCCCTATTTAATCTTCAAGATCTAACCCCCCCCCCCCCCTCCAGTACCAAGATAATGGGCAAACATTGCCCAACTAGTCACTGTATGCCTCCCTCTCTTTGCTGACCTGCAAACATCCATACAAACAAACCTGGTGCAATGCTGCAATAAAATAGCTCACTGTGATTCACATCACCCCTTTAGAACTCATCACTGTTCTGCCCTTAAACATCTGAATTGTACTTAACTCTCACATTTCCACCACTATAGTCAGCTACTACTAGCTCATACTGGAATATACTAACCATATAAGTATCCGGCACTAAAAGGCATGCTTCAACACTACCACCCTACCAAAGCTCTTCACTCTAAAGACAAATTCCTCTTCTCTGTCACTAAAGCCCAAAATGAACTGGGAGCCCCATTATACTCAAACTCTGTAGCTACCCTCTGGAATGCCCTCCCACACACTCTCAGCTTTCTTGAAAACTAACAGGCTTTCAAAACACATCTAAGAAAACACCTCTCAACATTCTAGCTCCAGAATATCACTCTTTCTTCAATCACCCCACCCTCTACCTATGCCTCTCAACGATTTTACCACTCATTTCATTTATATCTCATAATTAATTCAACCTTTTGCTTTCTACTCTTTGTAAATAACTCATTACTCTGTATTGTGACATATATCAAGTTATTTAATTATATCTGTATAGAATATAATTAGCATATGAAGCCTTACAACAATATATATATATATATATATATATATATATATATATAGAGCTAATATCTTATCTATTTTGACATTGTAAAATTTATTTTAATTGTATTCTGCCTGACATTGTTTATATTGTATAACTTCAAAGATTTTGTTTATACCACGTGTACTGGAGCTTTTCTCTCCGAGCCTCTGCTATAAAGGGGCCTTTGTGCCCAGCCAAAAAATCCTTGGCCAAAAATTATAAAATAAATAAACTTAATTTTCTGACTATCCTTCACCTACCACAAACCATACAGTCTTTTTAATCTATCATGTAATATCAACAGACCAATTATATTCTTCACAAACTGGCAGTAAAAATGTTTATAATGTATGGTTGTCACAATTCTCATTAATGTTTACTTGTTAGTTTCCAAGCAGCTAGTATACAAGTTTAAATGTGTTTTTATTTATGTGGATTAAAATCATTATATATGTTTAAATGTGTTATTTACTCAACTTGACTAATTTCACTATAAATATAAAAAAAATACAGAAACAAATGCTATGTAAAAATATATAGTATAAGCCAAGGCCAGGGAAATAAAGTTTACCACCCTTTAGTCACTTCAACAGTATTACAAGTTATTCTTGGTCAATAATCTTTAAATTACCTTAACTCATTTGGAGATTATTTTCCCTGTTTCTCTTTTTGTCCTTTATGTCCTCTCAAACTCTTTCAAACAATGAGGGCATAGCCACCCAACCTTCGGCATTTATACAACAAACAGGCAACAGCTATCACTTCTTGGGCTAACTCCCATTAAACATACATTTAAATTATCAGCAGAATAAATATTAATTATTACCTCTGAACTGGATGGAAGATCCATGACCAGAATCCTCATTATACCAGCAACAAGCTAGTCATACAAATACAATTTTATCCCCATTAAATGTTAAAGGAATCAAGACCAACAGACTATACAAATCTAATGTAATGTAATCTTCATTAATTAACTATATAAAACAACTATCATAAAGTAAACAATTCAGTTTTCACAGTCAACTTTAATAAAATGATCCTAGATTGCTACTCACAAACCAAATACCGAGGAATAACTATAATGTTCATACTGTAAGGCAAATAATCCTGCTTGTCTTAGCATTCATTTTATAAATACTTACTTCCCTTGAGCAACAGAATCTTCTTGAACTTTCTTGATGTCTTCAGCATTCTTAGACAAAAGAACATCCTTTCCATTCCCATCATAGGATTAGTAAGGAGGAAACCTTCAACGTTATTGGATATACCAAATGGATCTTCAATTGCTTTTTCTTCCTTTTTCTTCAGTTCAAACATCGCCTCATACAAATGACACAATAAGCAGTCATTTTCAAAATTTTTTCCCAAACCTAGGGTACAGACCTTAGCAGAAGTCCCAAAACATGGAAAAACATGTTATTTGACATGTCACAAATTAAAACATACCAAACAAGACCGAGGATGGTCAACCATAAATCCTACATGTGGAACAGGGACTCCGTTCACTTACTCCAAGTGAAAATTATCAATATGAAAACCTGATCAATCACTCAACTTATTTGCTATATAGTCCAAACAATCCACATGTTCTTTCTTCTCCAGTACTCTAGTAATGCATACATTTTTTCCATTGATCTTCTTTCAAATCAATCAATCATGCCACAAAAGCTATCAGTTTTGTTTGGAGTTCAATACCCAAGTCGTTTATTTTCATCTACACTAACAAAATTGTATCCAGATATCATGAGGTAAAACTTCATCCTTAGCCTCATCAGAAGTGGAAAAAAATCATATATGTCAGTCATTTCCTGCTTAAATGTTGTATCACTTTAATAATGTGCACTAAAAGCATCTCAGCTGCTGCCATCAGAACAGCAGTTCCCACTCCGTAATCAAATCAGTTGGCCTCCATACCATGACTTCAGTCAAGAACCCCACCTCCAAAAAATAATTACCTCACAATCTAGTCATTAGTCATTATCTATACTTTCAGTGAATACAGCTAAACTTCCAGCTAATGACATAATACCAAACCCACAAAATATTTTTCAAAGCAAATTTTTATCATTAAAGTAATCAACTTTAGGTCTGATTGAGAAGATTTCTTTGCACTTGAAGCACCACAGGTTATCCCTCAGTATCATATTTTGTTTTTAACTACTAAATAGTTTGCTTTATTTTCTGTGATGCTTGCAAGGAGGGGTTCTAATGTAATCATAGCATGATGCATTTCACTTTTTCCCCATTTGCAGATGTCCTGATACTGGAGAACTAGAGCACTGGGGCATTGTACTATCAGTTGTAGACACATATATTTGTTCATACCCAACTGCTGTCAGATGGAAATGCCATCAGTCAACCAGATATTGTCAAAATATCTGGGTCTATATCATATGAGCGAATCACACAAATTGCAAACGCTCATAATTTTGAACGTACCGGACCTCGAAGTGCTTTTTCTGAGATTGCAGTACAATGAAGAATGGGATATTTGCCCTGTCCTCACTGTAGTGCGATCTTGGAGTTGGAATATATATTTAGCAGGGGGTGTGGGGGCGCAGTCCCCCACAATAGGAAATTCAAGGTCTGGTACATTCAATATTATGAGCGTTCGCAATTTGTGCAATTCGTTCATATGATATACACCGAAAATATCCTGCAGAATTAGTAATATACCGCATAATCCAAGAGTTTTTTTCATGCTCTGTTATAGTTTTGTTCCAAAATGTTCACACAGAAATAATAAACAATCCTTCACAAATGCTAACATTATATATAAAAATTAGTAATTCTGACCACAGCAAAATACAAATATAAAATATGCATATTTCATACATTAATGTTAGAGTCAAAGAAAAGATGTATTTGTAGGCAAGTATGTATTTAGGTGAAAGTCTAGACACAGCATGGAAGAACAATGGGTACAGAGGCAAACAACTGTCATGTTTGGTTGAGTTAATATTTTTAGTTTTAGTAGAAGGTGATCATTAATCCCCACCCTGCCAAAAGTAAACACATATATTTGGCCATAGCCAACTATCAGAGAGAAATGCCATCTGTCAAGCAGATATTGTCAAAATATCCTGAAGTATACATGTAGAATTATTTTCATGATTATATGATGATACGTAAATATTTATTTATTTTATTTATTTATCATTTGTTGACCGGGAAAGTCCGACTAGGTTCCACAGAGCCTGTTTTCCAACACGAATCTTATAGTAAAGCAGGACGAGATCAAACCTAGCAAACCTTAAAATAGCATTTAACAGTAGAAAAAAAAATCATTGAAAATAGCTGCTAAACTCCATATCATTGAAACTGGGTTACACTGAAAGCAGTGATATCACCTTTTTTCCTGCTAATGATATTATCTCAGATATTTTAATACTCCTCCCCCACATTATTTGAAGGTCTTAAGTAACTCACCTGGCATTATGGCATAGCTCTCAATCTTCCATGTCCAAATTGTGGAATACTACCTCACTTAATGTGGAATGAATGGTAAAATGTATTTATTATTTTTGACTAGGGTAGAACACTGATTCAAATGGAGCATTTGTAGGTTTGGATTGGTTACACAATACAGAAAAATACTGCTAAGAAAATAATGTCACAAATTGTATACAAATATCATGTTAAGCATAGCAGACTCTGTGATTCAGTTACATACACATAAAACACAGAAGTTAGTTACAAAATGTACAAATGTTGCAGATTATAAAAATACTGTAACAAGTATGTAAGAAAGTAGAACAATTAGTAAGCAGGTCAGCTAGGAAGCTTGTAGCATGGTTATAATGTTATTTTATACTTACAAAAAGTTATTTTTAAGTTATTTTGAATAATTAATAGGATTTGATATTATTCACCAAGGATACTCATTAAAAATAGTAATGAATGGGTACACAGTTCATCATAAAGGATGTGAAAAAAGTCTGTCATGTATCATAAAGGCAGTTGAACATGGAATTTTTAACACTCAAAATGTGGAACATTCTTCATAATGAGGTACATTTGAGAGGTATACCTATAGGAACTTCTTAAGTTGTTCACAACTAAGCTATGTCAAATCAAACATATAAGAGCAAACTACAAAAAAGGAAATTTAATTGTTTATATTTGATTTAGTTATTACTGTCTCTGTAATTTTGGTAGGTATACTTTCATAGTTTGTAGCGGTGGTGCAGCGGTAGAGTTGTTGCCTCACAGCAAGAGGTTCTCCCATTCGAGTCTCGGCTGGAGCGCCTTCTGTGTGGAGTCTACATGTCCTCCCCACGGTCAAGTGGCCTTCGAAAGACATGCGTAAATGGGCGTGCCTTCGTTGAAGGTTGGGCATCGAGCTGGCACCTCGGTACCCATAAAAGATCTACTGCCAATCATTAGTGGACCGGAGTTCTGCTGTGGTGACCCCATAACCGGGAAAAGCTGAAAGAAAAACAACAACAACTTTCATAGTTTGTAGAGCCTTTTCTCCACAGAATGAGTTCTTCTCACTTGCACAAACTTGACAGCAAAAAAAAACTAAATAAACTTACAACGGACTAGTTGAACAGCATTTTAACTTTATATTTTGATGAAGCATCAGAGTTGGCTGCATTTTGGTGAAGTCAAGGCATTGGTCTAATAAGACTCCTTATCTTTAAAAGCTGATTCACGGCATTCTTCCTGACTAAAAACAAAGGTTCCAGTTTAGCTTGTTTGCATGTGCAAGTATGTCAACAAAGCAGGATAATATGCAAATAAGTTGCCTACAAAAAATGAAGGGCATTAATAAAGATTTTGATGTGTGCAACAAAACAACTTCACAGTAACTAATAATGTGACTTTGCAGCAGGAATAAGCATGGAAGTTATTGCTTTCCATTAGTGGAGTCAACAATAAAGTTGTTATTCTAACTGATAAAAACTATAAGGAAAACCTAGCCAAGCTAGTGTTTTCACTGTCTGATACCTTACAGCTCCTGTAATGGAGGCTAATGGGATATATGCAAATGACCCCTTAAGGACATCAAGTGTTTCAGATATATGGCTTCTAAATGTCCATGACATTTTACTTTTTCTTTTTAAGTCTTTGTGGATACATTCAGGCCAATAAAGCCAAACCCTACTAGCTGTAGACATGCATGTTTTGGCCTTCTTGTGATCTCATCAGCACATTATATGTGGACACTTTGGCTACACTTTAGAAACACAAGGTCTTTACACCCAGGTGATGTCCATAACCATTGAGGTGTCTGCATCCCATCTAACATCCAAACCAAAGAGTAAAAAGGTCAGACAGACAAACTAATTAGTAAAAACTACGAGACAAAACCTAGCCAAATGACCCCTTAAGGACATCAAGCATTTCATCTATATGGCTTCTGAATGTCCATGCGTTTATGCTAATTGATTCAGTGCCTCTTTGGTATTCTGTTGCAAATTCATTGTTGTTATCCTGTTCCCATAACTGCTTCTTAATACTGCAATTACAGCAACGACGTCATTTTCATGTACTGAACAAATCCTTATATTCAAATGCAAACTACATCAAGCACATTGCTCACTAAAGGAATTCACTTGCACAAATCAGTTAAGAAATTTGTTACAGTTTACAGCTGACCTCCTATTTATTTAATGGCATGTAAAATAAACCAGTATGCATTTCCACTGTCCCATTCCTGAGTCTTCCTTAATACTTTCTTTATTAAAACATCTTCATTGGTCAACATAGTTTTTCATTTACTGATCAAAAACTGGATACTCAAATACAAACTGTCAGATTTGCTGCGCTTGTGAAGAAATTAATGGGAATTATTTCATTAAGAAATTATTTACAATTTAAAGCCAATCTTGTATTTATTAAAAGTCAAATTGATAAAACAGGTATAAATGTAAGGAAATAATTTAAGTAATCCATATTTATTTTAATAAAGCATCTAATACATATATTTTAAAATGCAAAGTTAATCAAATGTGATGTCTTTGCCAAGAAGTTCACTGCAAATATTCCAATAAGTAAAACATTTTAATACCTTTATTAAATTATCACTTAAGACATAGGCAAACATACATTAATATGAGAGAAAACAAACCATATTAACATGTTTCTAGTTACATACATTATACATCACAATTATTCTTTTTTACAACTATTATAAGTCCAGCATTACATAAATTGCTCAGTTCCTACCTTCCCTTAAACCTCACTCCTCCTTCAGAATATTGTTCTGCATGTATTATTCCCACAATTTCCATTTATATCTCTGCAATTAGTCCTTCCCTTTTCAAAATATCTAACTTCCAGTTCTTTTAAATCTGAAATTCAGATCCTGTGCCACAGCTCAAAATAATAATTTCCTTAGTTATACCCATTTTCTCACCATATATGTCTGACAGAGTACTTTGTAAGAAATGTTAACCTCTGCCAACTCATTACCCTCCTAAAGCTATGTTCCCAGTTACATCTTTATTCTCCATCATACCTTCAATATTTGCCCTCTGCCTCAGGAAAATTTCTTTGGCGTCTGCTTTGGATAAAAAAATTTGTATGCAAAACGTCCAAGCTAACATCCTTATCCTTCTAGACTTTGTTGCATACTGAGTAGCCATACATATGTCCTCCCATTCTTACCTTGTAAATTACTTATCCAGTCTCTTTTCCATGTCTTTTCTAACCTCCTGTTAATAAGTAGAACAATTTTAGTCATATTTCTTTTTAAGAAGAATACAAAATTATTCAGTTGGAGTACAGCATTAGCCTGGAGGAAGATATTACTCTGTGCGGAACCATGCAGGAATTAAGGTAATATGACATAGAAGATTACGATCAGGTCTCCTATTATAACCACATTATTATGTGTTCAAGTCATGGATGCCAAGAAACTCGAAGTTTGAGAGGTGAACCTTGGCATTCTTGACAAGAACACATAAAGGATTATGACCAGAGACCAGATCACAATTTTTTGTAGTGCATAGAGCTTTACCTGCTTCATCTACTACCAGTTACAGAAAAAAAGCACAAAGTATTTTACTGGATTTGAAATATGATGAAGTACATAGCGAGTGCTGTCAAACAGACAACAGCACATCCCTAACATTGTTTGTTTAAGAATTCTGAGGGGAAGAAATAATCAAAAGTAGGGATAATTTTTAAAAATTATTTTAATTCACTTGAAAAGGTAATTGAAAAGCAGGTTTACATGATTGCACATTTTCTGAACAGTAGGATATATTAAACTAATTATGGCATTTTTGACTGAATGTAATCTTCATGTGATTTATCAGTAAATAAAAACAATATGAGGGATTAAGCAAAAATATGATAAAAACTTAAGGACCAGTTGACAGGCACAGACAGCAGGCAGAAACAAAACTGTTTTAACTTCTGCTACTGTCCTTTGCTGAGTAGCACTATAAGTTGTTAGTCTCTCTAGCTCGAGACTTGATCATAACAGCACTTAGGGAGATATGTAGCAATTGTTGTGATCAGGTTTCACACTAGAGAAAAGCACTTAACAAGTTTCTTTTTCCCTGATTTCAGGGCATAATCACACCACTCCTTGCACTACTCAAAGTTTGAGAGGTGAACCTTGGCAGCCTTCTCATCTCAGTCCCTGAGCATTTCTCAGTAATCAGCTATCAAGCACCAACTAACCCATGTAGTTAACTGGGATAGTGAAATACGGCACCTTGTGCATGACAACTCACTGGTGTGGTGTTAGGGTATCACATAACACAAGTCAAGGTTAGTTCATCACATATCTATTAAAACTGTAAATCTGTAATAAGTGAATGGAGGGTAGGTGGAAGTGCATTTCCTAGCATGTATTGTGTGCTCATATCTCTAATATGTGGCAAAGACTGCAAGCAGTTATTTGAATGTCTGGGGACCAGGATCTCTAAGAAAGCATTTTCTTTCCCATTCATTTTGGATATTTTGTAGGAGACACAGAGATCCACTCCCAGACATCCATACAAGAAGAAAGAAAACCCAGATAGTCTTGCAGGCTGGTCAAAAGGTGGAAAAAAACAGAATGGTGCAACTAATGGAGAAGAAATTAATCAAGATGTACATCCCCTAGCAGCTTAGAAAAAACAGGCATGATAGACTTCATTGCACTACAGTACCATTGTAACCTTCCATCTGGCTGCCTTTGACAATTAAATACCTAGGTCATGTTTGCTTTACATCAAAAATGTACTAATATAAATTCTGTGCCACACATATCCTTTACTAGCTCACATTCAATATAAGAACTTAGGAAAACTAATGCCTATAATTCAGCAAGAATATATAGTAATCTTTAGAAAAAAGCATGCCTCAAGGAGAGGGATAAAAGAATGCCGCCACTTTCTTTATTTTTTTTTTTTGAAAAAGTTTTATTAAAATTATTACTGAAGCATGCAATTGTTAACATAGAACTGAATATTTTTTTATAATGCATTAAATAAAAATCAAGTTTCAAATATAACAGATTAAAAAAAGACAATGAACTATATACAAAGATGTTCACTATACTATTAATGAGTAAAACTATTTAGATCAAATGTATAAGAACTAACTAATAAAAAACTGTTATTGATTTTCTAATAAATCAATTATATTCAACCATTGGTTGTATTTTGCTGTGTTCCTAGAGGATCTAGATTTAATTGTTAATGATTCTAGTCTGGATACTTCCAAGAAAAGATCTTTAAAGTTTTGAAAAGTAGGAGAGTGTGATGATTTCCAATTTCTAGTTATTTCTTTCCTGGCTGTGGACAATACAAACCAAAGAAGTGAATATTTGTTTGATTTTGCACAGGTTTGAATTGGTGAATTAAGTAAAACTAATGACTTTGTAAGTTGGAAATTATTAGTAAGTATTGCCTGTAAGAAATTGTTGATATCATCCCAATATTTTTTCATATGCGAACATTCATAGAAAATATCTGCCCACTCAGCATTCTGAATCTCTAAACATCTCCAACATGATATATCTTCTTTAAACATCTTATATTATGAGGAGTGATGAATGATCTATTTAAAAATCTCCAGGTAAGCATTTTCCATTTAAGTGAACTAGATGTTTTACCTGCAAACTAAAAAAAAATTAATTTATCTTTATCTGATGGATTATTTTTATTAATTTCCAAAAAATATTTCCAATAATTATCAGGGAATTTGTATGAGTCTGATTTGATAGTTTATATATATATATATCATTTTTATTTTTTTTTATAAAAATTTATATTATGATTTGATTTTGATTGAAAATTTTCAATTATGAAATTACTGAAGAAAAAGGTAGTTTTAACATATATAATAGCTTTTTGTAGTTCAAGCCATAATAATAGAATCAAGGTAATTTTCAATAATAAATTTCTTTATTTATTACAATTAATTATTTTAAATTATTTTGTACTTTTAAATTAGTTTTGTTGTTCAAATCAAAACATTTTTTTTTGTTTTTAATTGAATATTTATATAGAGGAGAATATATAGATATATAGGGAAATAAAGGAATAATGAATTTTAAATATAAATTTATTTTACATTCATATTAATAATATATATATATAATTAAATAAGTTTGAGAGTAGAAAAAAAAAATGTTCTTCCAAATAAATGTATAACTTATACTTAATTTTAACTTAAAATTACTATTACTATATTTTTAGATTTATGATAAGATAAAGATAAAAGTCTTTCCATTTAGCTGAACTTACTGTCTATAATATACAAAATTGTCTTAATGACTGAGGAAATTGAGTAAATTTCTAAGTTTGGTAATGCAATGCCTCCGTTATCCCAACTGTACATGTGGTATGTTAAAGAAATTCTGGGTTTAATTGGATATCATAGAATTTTTTTAATGATAGTATTAAACTTTTTAATCACTGCATAAGATGGAGGTATATAAATAGATTGGATTATGTATAGAATTTTTAGTAGAAGAATTATCTTTATAATTGATAACTTCTCTTTCATTAAAAAATTTATTTTAGATCATTTAGATATTAGGTTATCTATTTCTGTTAAACTTTTATCAAAGTTCAGTTTTTGAATTTCTTTTAAACTATTAGCAATAATTATTCCTAGATATTTTATTTGCAGGGATTGTGGTATATATATTTTCAAATTCATTTTGAATATTATATTTTTGTACCAGATAATAAGATTTGTGTTTTATTATGATTAAATGTAAGACCTGTTTTTTTAAAATAATCTATGTTGTTAAATTATCCTTGAATTGTTGGATTTTTGCCACCCATGGTAATCAAAATATGATCTGCAAACATTTGAATCTGTGAAGTTTTGTTAAGACTTATATCAGATCTCTTAATATTACAATTATCTCTAATTAAATTGGCCCAGGGCTCCATAACTAAAGTAAATAATAGAGGAGATAAAAGACAACCTTGTCCAGTGCCTTTAGTAATAGGTATGGATTGGGACATATTAGAGCCAATTTTGATATAAGCTTGTGAGCCTATATATAAGTGTGTAAGAAGATTTATAAAATTGCTTGAAAAATTGAGTTCCTGTAAAAGAATAAATAAGTAATTCTAGTTGACAAAGTCAAAAGCACAATTTATGTCTAAACTAACTATAGTTAAACAATTTTTTAGACTTTTAGTTGATTCAATTAAAGTTATTACTCTTTTAATATTATCATACATTGTTCTGTTTATTATGAAACCTGTTTGGTCTTCATCTGCTAAGTTAGGAAGAAATACCTTGAGTCTTTTTGCATATATAGACATAAACATTTTGTAGTCCGTATTAAGTAAAGAGATAAGTCTGTATGAATTACATTTTGTAGGATCTTTTTCAGGTTTTAAGATAGGAGAGATGAACATATACTTCCATGAGGGAGGGGTAATATTTTTATCTTGCATAGTGTTAAAAACTGAAAGTAGTAAAGATAGTGCTTTGTCTGGAAGCAAATTTCTGGAATAATGCCGTCATTACCAGGTGCTTTATTTTGTTTGAGGATGTTAATTTGTTTTTGAATGTCTTTTAAAGTAATCTGCCTATCAAGAAGTTTAGTTTGCTCACTTGTTAATCTATTTTTGGAGTTTTTTTTTAATAAAAGCTTGAATTGGGAGGGTGGCTTAATGGTTATGGTGTTTGCCTTACAAACACAATCTACAGGGTTTGAGTCTCACAAGGGATAATTGACTAGGCTTGAAATGGCCTGCAAGGGTAGTTAGCCTAGTACTAATCTATGAACCTATGAACCTATGAATATCTTTCCTTGAATCTATTGATGTAGAGGATTGGTTTAAATTAAGAAAAAAATGTCTGAATTCAATTAATATATTATTCAAATCAGAAACTATTTTTTTTCTGGGGTGAATATAGTTCTTTAATGTGATTAAATGCATTCAATCTCTTTACTTTATTGGATAAAATATTCAAAGATCAATTGAAAAATTAATAAATTTATATTTCTCTAAACTTATCATAGTTTTATGATTAAGAATCTCAAGGTATTTCTTATTTAAGATTATTAGTTCATCCAATTTAGATTTTACTTGTGGGTTTTTTGATAACTCAATATTTAAGGTGTCTAGTTGTGTTTATATCTCTTTTAGTTCTTTATCCCATGAAAGTATTTTTTCCTTATACCAGCCAATTACTCTGCCATATAAATATGCCTTCATTGCATCCCAAATAAAAAATTCAGATGTATTATTATTGGTATTGAGTTCTAAAAAACTATGAACTTCTTGCAGAATAAAAGTGTTGAAATCTTTTAATTTGGTGATATATGCTGGGATTCATTTTATCTGAGCATCTGTGTTAGTATGAATACATAAATCAAAGGTTATAGAATTCTGATCTGAAAAGGGGCATGTAATAACTTTAACATTACTTAAAGAATCTGTTAAACTATTTGTCATAAAAACTCTATCTGTTCTTGAATATGTGTTGTGTCTGTGTGAAAAAAATGTGTAGAATAGTGACTTTGAGTCAGCATAATTATCAATGTCTTTTAATAAAAAAGAATTGAAAAACTCTGTTAATAATTTAGCTGAACTTGAAATTTTTCTTTTATCCATAAAGCCTTAAAGGAAGAATCAGAGATACTAAAATACAATTAAAATCACAAGCTAAAATAATATTACCCTTTGAGAATTGAATAATATGATCAATATGTTGTGGTGCTGATGTCTGTCCAAAGCCAGGAATCCAGTACATGTTTATTAGAGTGAATATTAAGATGGTCTTAATAACCCCAACAAGAGAAGATATTTGAATAAATATCTACAATTGCAGAATTCACTATTATTTTTTTCTTCAAGAAACTCATTTAATAGAAGATGACATTTCTAAACTAGAATCTAAATCTTTCTCAATTTTATTAGCTCTAAACATTCACAAAAAAGAAGAGGTGTAGCAATATTGTGGAATAACAGATTACCACAGCCTAAAATAATAGACACATACAGGTAAATCATTCCAGGAGAAATGTAATTAATTATTTCAGTAGTACCCTTCTAGTTATAAATGCATAACATTATAATTTTCTGAATTATTTTCTATAAGAATTTGTGTTACTATAAAACAAAACAGCTGTTTGAATGATAAGTACACAACTAAATTATGATAATAGAAGCTACCATACCTTTTGTTATCTTTGTATGTATCTATTATTTTAGGCTGTGGTAATCTGTTATTCCACAATATTGCTACACCTCTTCTTTTTTGTGAATGTTCAGAGCTAATAAGAATTGAGAAAGATTTAGATTCTAGTTTAGAAATGTCATCTTCTATTAAATGAGTTTCTTGAAGAAAAAAACAATAGTGAATTCTGCAATTGTAGATATTTATTCAAAGATCTTCTCTTGTTGGGGTTATTAAGACCATCTTAATATTCACTCTAATAAACATGCACTGGATTCCTGGCTTTGGACAGACATCAGCACCACAACATATTGATCATATTATTCAATTCTCAAAGGGTAATATTATTTTAGCTTGTGATTTTAATTGTATTTTAGTATCTCTGATTCTTCCTTTAAGGCTTTATGGATAAAAGAAAAATTTCAAGTTCAGATAAATTATTAAAAGAGTTTTCCAATTCTTTTTTATTAAAAGACATTGATAATTATGCTGACTCTTATTAAGACCATTTATATTAGGAAAAATACAATGAAGTGATGTCACATTATTAGTTTGTTGAATTGCAATGTATATTGGCTAAAATTCCTATTAGTTTTTAGTTTATAAATCAAAATAATAAAAAGAATGGAATACAGCACATTATATAGTATACTATACAGAAAAATGATTTACGGTTACATATAGTTAAGTAAGAGTCATCTATTCTTATTTTAGTGAACATCTGAAAAATTGTTATCAAGAAATTATAACAAAAACATCTAACAAGAAAACCTTTTAAAACCCACCTGGAGTTATAAACTCCTAATTTGAGTGATATTAATCGCTCAGATTAACATTTCTACTAGCAGCAAGTTTCTATCATGTACTTTCATCATTTTAAATATAGCTTTTTAATATACATGCAAATCAACTATTTAAAAAATGTTATAATTACTAAATCACTGGTAAGTTTATTTACTTATTCATTTGTTTGTAATCTGTGTATTACTACAACCATTTCTTAAACATCTCACACTAATACAAATATTTCTGACTAAACAGAATGAAGTGATTGCATAAACTTATATTTAACCTAACTAAAAATAGCGAACAATATGAGACTAGATGGAGTTTTTGTGAGATATGCAGATATAATAGAAATTACAGTTGTGTATTCCCTTATAATATAAATTGTTGCCATCAATCATTTACTACAAGGATATATTTTTTGTTTTTTAAAAAAAAAATAAGTACTTTCCTAGGAGTGTCAAAAATAAACCACCTTCTTACACTAAAAACATTTTTTAAAAACTCCAAATACATGAATCAAATTTAAATATACCCTCACAGGTATGAAGTAAAAATATATGTCTATATATCTGAATATGAAACTTTTACCCATTCACACCAGCAATGCATTTGCAAACAAAATTAAGACTCTCAGTGACAGGATACATTATTGCAGCATTACTTATTTAGGTTAAAATGAAAGGGATATGTGGTATATAATATAGGACCAAAAATGTGAAAAAGACCTCACAATTAACTAAACATAATAAGATTTAGTATGGTTGTAACATCCCAGATAAATCAAAAGATATTCATTTTGACAACTAAGCAGTTAAAATAAAACTGTTTCAAACTTGTATCAGGACATAGTAATAAAACAGGACCCAAAACCAGTATATTGAATATAGTTCAAGTATGGGCAAGCAAAAACAGCCAACTGATCTTAGAAATGTCTCTGCCACCACTTTCTTAAAGCTTTTCCTCCAGCAATCACATTGCAAGTGGTCTTGTTCTAATTACTCTATAGAAATGACACTAATGCAGGATGACAACATACAAACTAAGAAATAAATAGCTTTGCAGAGACTTTTCTGTTACACATATACTCACTGCATATTTCCTGTTTTGTATCTTATTTACACAAACACATATATAAAACAAAACAGTATGTTCTCTAAGACTTTATATTTCATTTAGAACCACTTGCAGATGTCATATACAGTCTGTCAGATAGACACAACAAAGGGGTTTTAAACTGAATCATACAGCAAATGCAAAAAAAAAAGAAACAGAAGCAGGTCTTTTGAGCCAAAGATGAAAATAAAAGCAGTACTGTGTAATGTAGTTTAAACTTTAAATTTTACTAAAATAAATCATCCCAGCAGAAATGTAATTAATTATTTCAGTAGTACCCTTCTAGTTATAAATGCATAACATTATAATTTTCTGAATTATTTTCTATAAGAATTTGTGTTAATATAAAACAAAACAGCTGTTTGAATGATAAGTACACAACTAAAATGCATACAGCTTGAATAAATGATGCAATTCTAAAACTTATGTATGAAAAACTAAAATTATATTCTAGTACAGAGTAAATACTCTAGTTACATAAACTTGTATAGTGGAAGCCCTGTTTGATCTTAATGTTATCTTAGAGGCCAGAACAATATAGATACATGGAGATAAACCCACCAATCCTGGAAGTGCATTTGAAAATGTTCATTGCTCTGTGTATCTATAGCATGCACAATATATGCTAATCAAATGTGAAGATGCTGCAGTTGATCAAGTTCTGAATTTATGTGTTACAGCTCCCTGAGTCAGCAGATCATGATTATGGGTAGTCCATTTCTGAGGTTGGTTTACTTTAAAATACTCTTTTATGGCTGTTTAAAAAATGATTTTCAATATTGCTGGTGTTTATTTATTTACTATTTCCTCAATGGGAAGTGGACTGGTCTATTTACCTTTTTCACCCATGACCCGACCTTAAAAAGCATAAAATGAATCATAGTCTTTCTTATCCGTTATATTACATACAGAATGAAAACATAGCAAAATTCACAACATTAGGAAGAGTCAATGCAACTAGGGGATTAAAAGTTTCAGAGAGACTGCACTGAGAGAAAAAGTAAATAAAAAATGCAAGCTAAGACATCCATAAAATGCACTGCAGTCAAACATAAGCTCCACATTGAAAGGCTAAGAAAAGTTTCTTAAATTTGTTCTATTATTCATGTTATGGAATAGAACGGTACATTATCTTACCATTGCCATAGTAGCAGTTGCAGGTAGAGTCAGTAAAGAGATACCCTTTAAGTGCATCTTTGAAGCTTTTAATGGTTTCTAAATTTCTGATGTCAGTAGGCAGGTAGTTCAAGATAGCTGTGTTTCACCAGTATTCAAGTATACAGTTATAATCTCTCTGCCTAAAGTCACTTCTCCTAATGGGCTGAAGGATTATAGAGCTATTTCTACCCTGGTAGGTCTAGAGAAGGCTCTCTCACCCAGGGGTGTAGCTAGGATTTTCAAATTTGTACTCACAGCTCTCAAACTGCTACCCCCCTCCCCAGCCAAGCTATGGCCATTCTCGTAATTCACGGTTCACTCTTTTAGTGTCGATGAAGAGACATTCGAGGTAATGCCTCTTCAGTAATATAATATAGATTCACTCAACCTCGGTTCCTTGAATTGAAAATGAACCTGAAGGTCAGTTCTTTGTAAAATGCAGCATGGTAGTTGGGGTAGAGGATTCATGCTTTTGTTTTCTGTAACTAAGGTACAGGTTTTGAGCTTGAGTAAATTAATAACCACCTGCTACCTCTAACTAGGGTGTTTCATTCACACACACACACCTACCTACCTCTTAGTGCAAGAAATATGGACTAAGCCTAAAATAAACAGGGACAGATATTAAATAATGCTCTCGTGAACTTAGAAAGTTGCTAGAATAACAGGATTTGTGCTAGTATGAGAAAGTTGATAGAATAACAGGATCTGTGCTAGTATTAATTTTTCTAAAGGACATGAAGTCTGAAACTCAAATGTCTGTCATTATTTAGCAACTTCAGCCTTCAATGATTTTCTAGAAAATCACAAAATTTATGAGGAACAGACAAAAAATACGGGGCAAAAATCTGGACATTCTGCAAAATTTGGACAGTTGAGAGGTATGCTACCTACCTACCTCTCACACACACATAAACACACACACACACACACACACACACACACACACACACACACACACACACACACACACACACACACACAAATACCTTTCAACCTCTTAGAGCAACAAACCCATAAATAAAACTGAGGCAAAGGCCAAAAAATAAGGACATTTTCTTTTAAATATTGCTCTTATAAACTTAGAAAGATAATAGAATAGTAGTAGGTCTTGCATTAGTACACATTTTCTGAAAGATATGAAATCTGAAACTCAAATGTCTTATTTTCTAACTTCAGTCTTCAATGATTTGCCACTAATTTGCCAGAAAAACGCAATTTTATGAAAAATGGACCAAAAATGTGATGCAAAATATAAAATTGCCAGACAATACAGCTGGGAACCTGTCAAAGAAGGGACACCATTTTAATATGAGCACTGTTAACTTGAGCAGCTGACAAAATTAGACAATCTACATGCATTTCTGAAATAAAAGTAATGTATAACTCTGATCATTACAGTTATTTAAAAGTGTAAACCTTCCACGTTTTCTTCCAAAATTGCTATTTTGTGGAGGGATTATTAGGGGGAGAGCAACATTTTGAGCCAAAATTGGGGACAGTTGAGAGGTTTGGATATTCCTAATTCTATAAAGCGATTTATTTGCACGTACCTCTCATCCTCTTAATGCAGGAAATCAGGACAAGGCCAAATATATTGGGGGAACATATAAACAGTACTAAAAATTGATCTTGTATAAACTTAAGATAGTTGATAGAATAACAAGTCTTGCTTTAGCATGCATTTTTCTGAAAGTTATGACGTCTGAAACTTAATGTCTGTCATTATTTAGTGACTTCATTATTTGCCAGAAAAGTTTTATTTTGCATTTTACAGCACGAACACCAATAAATATCTGCTAAACAAAGCAATGCAGTCTCACAATGAAATTAGACTTATCATTAAAATTTATCTGCCCTTGAAACTCACATTCATTGAAACCCCTTGCACATGAAACATACACATGCTCTTTGATACACCTCCCTGATTGATTTACATTTTTTTCCTTGTACAATACAGTATAGTTGTTAGAGAGTGTTTTAAATTTATTGTTTTGAACATTTTTCCAGTAAACAATGAAACAAAATGCATGCACCAATAATGACAAAACAGCCCAATTCAGAACATTTCCATCATAAAAGTCTACTCAAACTTCTACAGTCCACCAGTATCAGTAAATACGCACAATCTCTGAACTAGTAAAAGCCATCTACATAATTCCACATTAAAAAAATCTGTAACTAATGAAGAGGTTGCTGCTAGCAAACTTTATATTTCATTGTTTCATCTATAAATAAAGTGCCTGTTGCCCTTGAGGAATAAATTGCCTATGTTGCATTAAAAAAATGATACCCTAGTAATATTGCAATAGGGAATGGATGGCAAACTGATAACAGGTTCATAGTTACAACTAGATATCTTCGCCAAAAAGGACTACATCATCCACCCCCCTTTACAGCACAGTACAGTATCAGCAATGCATCTCATTCACCCGATTGCCCCAACGATAATCCATTCACACACACTCCATTGCTTACCTGATAATCTCATTCACCCGATTGCCCCAACGATAATCCATTTGCACACATTTCCCACTCACAGCCTCAATTGCCCCAATGATAATCCATTCGTGCACATTTCCTGCTCGCAGCCAGCTGGACATGACAACGATAATCCATTGCTCCTGCTATACGTTTCCCGCTTGCAGCCAGCCGGACATGACGTGATGTGAGCTCAACTCTATGTTTCTGGCACCCAGCAGCCAGATGTGATGTGAGCTCAGCTCTATGGTTCTGGCACCCAGCATCCTTAAAGGAGCAACGCTGTTTAAAAAGCCACCCCCTCTTCTAAAGTTGTACTGAAATCAGTACAGTGTGTATGCCTCCCGACATCCCTGCTCTCACCCTCAGTAGTTTAAAATGGAGGGAATATTAGAAATAAATGTCTGTCCTGTGTACTTTTGAGTACATAGAAGTTGTCTTGTAAAGGTAGTTTCCCACTTAAAGGGGGCAGTAACCATGTTTTAGAACCTTCTAAATTAGAATACTTAAGAAAAAAGTGGCCCTTTGAATCACTGAAAGCAAGATGGAATTTTTTTAGCAGACTGCAATGGTATACCTGGGGGTCTGGTAATAGAATGGCTCTGCATATTTTATTCTCAGCAGTCTGTATTCTGTGAGTATTGTGGGCTGAATGGATAACAAGAAAAGGATGGCCATATTTTAGTTTGGCTATTAAAATATTTTTAGCAATGGCTCTGCGAGCAGTATGTGAAATGAGGTGACTGATCATGTAACATAGTTTTAATTGAGTAAGAACTTTATTAGTTACTATATATATATATATATATATATATATATATATATATATATATATATATATATATATATATATATATATATATATATAGATATGTGTATGTATATATATATATATATATATATATATATATATATATATATATATATATATATATATATACATACATACATACATATATATATATATATATATATATATATATATATATATATATATATATATATCATCATCATCTTCTTTTGGCTGTTCCCGTTAGGGGTCGCCACAGCAGATCATATGTTTCCATTTCTTCCTGTCCTCTGCATCTTGCTCTGCCACACTAACCACCTGCATGTCCTCTGTCACCACATCCATAAACCTTATCTTAGGCCTTCCTCTTTTCCTGTTACCTGGTAGCTTCATCCTTAGCATCTTTTTCCCAATATACTCAGCATCCCTCAGCACATGTCCAAACCAACATAATCTTGCCTCTCTGGCTTTGTCTCCAAACCTTCCAACCTGGGCTGACCCTCTAATAAACTTATTCCTAATCCTGTTCACCCTCGTCACACCCAGTGCAAATCTTAACATCTTTAACTCTGCCTCATCCAGCTCTAACTCCTGCCTTTTTGTCAGTGCCACTGTCTCCAACCCATATAACATAGCTGGTCTCACTACCCTCTTGTAGACCTTCCCTTTCACTCTTACTGGTACTCATCTGTCACAAATCACTCCTGACACTCTTCTCCACCCACTCCATCCTGCCTGTACTCTCTTCTTCACCTCCCTTCCACACTTACCGTTACTCTGAACTATTGACCCCAAGTATTTAAACTCATCCACCTTCGCCATCTCTACTGCTTGCATCCTCACCATTCCTATACCCTCCCTCTCATTTACACACATATATTCTGTCTTAGTCCTGCTGACCTTCATTTCTCTTCTCTCTAGAGTATATCTCCATCTCTCCAAGGTCTCCTCCACCTGTTCCCTACTCTCACTACAGATCACAATGTCATCTGAAAACATCATAGTCCACGGGGACTCCTGTCTGATCTTGTCTGTCAACCTGTCCATCACCATTGCAAATAAGAAAGGGCTCTGAGTTGATCCTTGATGTAATCCCACCTCCACCTTAAACGCATCTGTCACTCCCACCGCAGACCTCACCGCTGTCACACTACCCTCGTACATATCTTGTACCATTCTTACATACTTCTCTGACACTCCCGACTTCCTCATACAATACCACAACTCCTCTCTAGGTACTTTGTCATATGCTTTCTCTAAGTCTACAAAAACACAATGCAACTCCTTCTGACCTTCTCTGTACTTGTCCATCAACACTCTCAGAGCAAACATCGCATCTGTATGTGTGTGTGTGTGTGTGTGTGTGTGTGTGTGTGTGTGTGTGTGTGTGTGTGTGTGTGTGTGTGTGTGTGGAAAGAGAGGGTCAAGTATTATTTCTATGTACCTCTGTTCTGTGACATTAAATTTATGTTCCCATTAAGCTCTGTTAAGAGACTAGGAGGGATAGTGGGTAATTTCTTGGCCGAGGCAAAGATCGTGACATTGGTTTTCTAAGAGTTAATTGGTAATTTGTTAGAAGTAGATGCTGGTTTTCAGGTCAGCATGGCTAGGACTGGTTGGATTGCAGGAGCAGCATGCCATTTGTATACATTATTAATTTAAGATTTGTTAATTCTAGGGGAGACCATTAACAAAGACAGTTAAGAGAAGAGGACCTAGCATAGACTCCTATGGTACACCTGTATTAAGTTTACTAGAAGCAGAGGATGAGACATTACTGTGGACTTGGAAGGTTCTGTCTTTCAGATATCTGCAAAACCAGAAAATAATGTTATCTCCAAAGTTGGGTCTTTTGAGTTTGTTGAGACGAAGGGTATGGTTAACTATTTTACAAGCCCTTGTCATGTCTGCAAAGAGACCTGCAGTAATAATTCACTTATTCAATTTATAATAAACGGTATCACTGGCAATTACCAGGTCAGTAAATGCTCTAAAGGCATTGCAAACTCCATGCCGTGCATCACATAACAGAACACAGCTGTTAATGGGCTTAAGTAGTTGCTTGTATAAAAGTTTTTTCAAATATGTTGGTAATAGGACACAGGGTAGAAATAGGTCTATAAAACCTCGGCCCATTAGGAGGAGTGACTTTAGGCAGAGAGAGTCCATAAGGACTGTATACTTGAATACTGGTGGAACACTACCTAAAGAGAGAAAATTAAAATATGAGTAAGATGTTTAGTATTTTTTCAGCCAAAAGCCTTAGGAAGGTGGGGTGAAGTTTGTTGGATTTAGATCCTGAACTGCTGAGTTTGAAAAGTAGGGACTTGGTCTGTTTTACTGAAGTTTCAGAGGCATGAAATATTGTGGCATAAGAGGCAAATATGGATCATGGTATGAAGATTAATGTTGTTCACTGGTGGAGGACTAAATTGTTGCAAAGGCTTTAGTCATGATGGTTATGGCAGACTGCAAAAAGTGAGCATAATCATTAGCAAAGGTGAAGTTATTTAATGTTATTGGCTGATTTTTGGCAGCTGAAGAATTATTTAATGTCCCTGTCAAGCATTTTATTTCTTTCCAAAACAGATTGGGTCTAGACTGGTTTGCTTCCTGTTTCTGTGTAAGCCAAAGGACTTTTGCAGTATTTGTTGCAATTCTTGATTCTTTCCTTAAATTCGGAACATGTTGGTTAAGTTCTGCATTGTAAGGATTCCTTCTCCAGTTTTTCCAAGCTGAATCTCTGTCTTAAATGTTGTGCTTATTATCCACTGAAAGCCATGGAGAACTTTTTTTTTTTAAGGAGATACAGTGTGTTGTGAATTGGGGTTAGCTTTGTATTGAAAAAATTCTAAAGCAGAGATTGGCTCAGTCATGTCATACAGGAGACTCAAATCTATAACACTGAGTAGAGCGTTGAGATTTGGAAGCTTATTATTAGGGAAAGATCTTCTTTCAATTATTTAAGGAGCTTTTTTTTACATGTTCTGAATAACCAAATGTATTTAATATAGGAGTAATCACTCAGATCATTAGGTAATAATTCACTGTGAAGGTATCTATTTGTTATGTTGGTTCTTATTAGATCAAGTGTGGGAATAGAACCAATTATTGCATTGGTGCGAGTTGTAGCTTGTATTTCTAAAATTTGGACTTTTACAGACATAGGGCAGGATTCACGATGGCTTGCATAGAGTCTAAGAGTAGTGTAAGACTCTATGCAGCCATCGCGATCCAGGAACAGCCAGATTGTGCGTGTAAGAGAGCACCTAAAACGGTTCTTACACGGGCAGGGTGTGGATATGCTAATTACCTCACTTGCAGCCGAAAGGCATGCAAATGAGGTTAATTCGCGATCCAGGAAGCAGAAACCTGCCCGTGTAAGAGCCGTGTTATCTGCAGAAATGTACTCAGTTGATAACTGAGTACCGTTCTGCAAATAACACAATGGAGCCATGTCAGCTCCAAATAAAGGTTGCAAATGTTGCAGGCAGCATGCCAATGGCCAAATATGTGGCCACTGGCAACGTACCCTGATGCAAACATGAAATAACATTTTTTTTTTTAATGATGTTTAAACGTAGCGCAGCGTCGCGCAAACAGGCTGCGCTATAAAAAAACAAAAAATAAAAATATTAAACCCACAAATGTGGGTTAATGCAAAGCATGAGTATACAATGGAAGGGAATAGCAGGGTAAAACAACATGGCCACCGAGTAGGGGTTGCTAAGGGGGGAAGCGGAGTGTAAGACATGTAACTAAGCATTAGTAGGCAATCCTATGTAAATGAGTGGTAGGATAGTGAATCGCACTGTTACATAGAAAATGAGCACAATCCGTGCAGTGTAGGAGTAGGATAAGGGGGAGTAACAGAGTAGGAGATAGGTGACATCACAAGGGGGAATGTATGAAAGGAATGCAGCTCATTGGAGCACAGTGTCATGTGAAAGCTGTCAGTCAAACATCATGGAAAGAGGAGTGCAAACAAGTAGGCATGGGAAAGCCAAGAAATGGAAGGTGTACACGATGGATAACACCAAAGTTTCTTGCAGGGCGTGCATGCACGCGTGTGAGCGCTGGTAGGCACAAGTAAGACAGAGTGCGCGCGTTTAAGGCAGAATACGCATGTAAGAGCCTGTGTAAACACCTGTAGGCTTGTTTGCGCTGGTGTGCGCGCGTTTTAACCCGAATAAGCAGATTCTAGTCCGTCTAAGCATGTGTGCATGCGTGTTAGCCACTGTGAGCGTGTTTTTGCTGGTATGCACGTTGCTCCCCCCTGAGGAAACAGAAGGGAAAAAGGAAGCATGGGAAATAGTAGGAAGCTAGCAGAAATTACTGGCAGAGCTAGCAGGTGAAAACAATCAGAAGCAGGCAATTACACAGGCAGAACAGTAGCCCAGCCCAGCACTTAAAACACTGCAAACAACAGTGCAGAATGTTTCTCTCAAGAGACACTGCAACAGAGGAGTAAGCTACTAGAAGTGAATACTGAAAAACTTCACTCAGACCAAAAATGCTAGGGGCTGCCATAGCTGTTATAAGGAGACATATGCAACTTGCTGAGGGTGGTGACTATGCAAATGCTGCCAGACAACCCACAGTGAGGAGACGGAGAAGAGTGTACAGGCCCAGGGTCACCTACCAGGGGTTACATGAGCTGGAGATAGTGGAGCGCTATAGAGTGGACAGAGACCTCCTGCAGCAAATTGTTGAGCTGTGCAGGCCACGCCTCACACACAGAACCAACAGAGGGGAACCCATCCCAGTGGAAACCAAGGTATGTGTTGGCCTAAGAATACTAGCAACAGGTACCTTCCAGAGACCAACTGGTGATATGATGGGGATATCACAGGCATCAGCATCCAGGGTACTGCACCAGTTCCTGGACGCCATGTCAGCACATGTCGGTGAGCATGTATATTTCCCCAATTCCCGTGAGGTATTGGCCAGCAATATGCATCTCTTCCAGCAAATAGCGGAATACCCTGAGGTAGTGGGTGCAATAGACTGCACACATATACGCATCAAAGCACCAGCTTGTGAGCAGGGTAGGGCCTACATTAACCACAAGGGCTTCCCCTCCATCAACTGCCAGGTCGTGTGTGATGCCCAGGGCATAATAATGAATGTGTGTGCTGGCTGCCCTGGAAGCTACCACGATTCACATATCTGGCATCTGACGCAGCTGTACCAGACATTTGCCAATGGGGACATCCCACATGGTCACTTAGTGGGGCATGCTGGCTATGCACTGGAGCCGTGGCTGATGACACCCATCAGAAATGCACACACACCTGAACAAGAACGCCATAATGAGGCACACGCACAAACACGAAATGTAATTGAGCGTGTGTTTGGGCTGCTCAAGTCACGGTTCCGGTGCCTGGACACATCTGGTGGAGCCTTGCAGTACTCACCAACTACATGTACCCAAATTGTCATGGTATGTGCTATGCTACATAATATGATTCTGCAAAAACAGCTGCAGCAGGACCAGCATAGGGCTGGGCCAAACAGCCCCCCACCATTGCCAAGCCAATCACAGGCAGAGCGTGACTCGGAGGAGGAACAACCTGAGCCTGCCCCAGTAGGCAGAAGGAGGCGTGCCCAGTATGCCTTGGCCTTGGCAAAGTGGCAATGCATAGCACATACACTGGCTCAGTAGGAACCCAGGAAATGATACCTCTCTCTGACTCACACATATAGTAAAAGGGATGCCTAAGTTGACACAACCTGCTATCAAACATGTACAGGGAGTGTAGTATGTGCATCCAACATAGACAGCCCTGCAGCACCACCTGAGGCATGATTGCCATGTGTTAAGCAATGTAACACCATGTAGTATATGCAAACATGATGACCCTGACTAACATCCTACCCTCACCAAGCATGATGCCACAATATGAAGACGAGATGATCAATTACAATAATTGGCTTAAGTATTGCCATTAGTCAAAGGGGATCCAATGCGTGCCAGCCTGGGATGACATGCTGAGCAAGGCACGATGCTCCACCTCCATAGGTATCACAAGGGATAAGAACCTAGATGTAATGCTACCCAATGCCAGATGTCCAAACTGAAAGATGCATGCAGTCTAAACTCCCTCAGCATGGAGAATGTTGATATCTGTCCTGTAACAGAAAACTGGGTTAAGGCTCACAAGAGCACCCTAACACTACCAGGTTACACCTCATACTGTGCTTTACAGCCCCAAAACATGGAACAAACTACAAAAGGAGGGTGAGTAGCAATAATTGTCAAGGATAACCACACCCCATGTTGGTACCACAACAAGAAGCAGCATGGATTATCCATGCTCAAGTAACAGTGGCTAAGACTGCCTGCCAGTTTGTAGCCTGCTACAGACTACCCTCCTAATGCCAGGAACTGCACTTGGCCTACGTTGGAACACATGGAAATATCAAGCTCTCCAAACAACATTATATTGGGTGACTGAAAATACTCAAACATAGACTGGGAGCATTATCCCAGCACCAACACCCTAGGCCAAAGGTTCCTAGAATCCATAAACCAACATGCTCAGGAACAATGTACCACTCCCACAAGAGGGGTAAGCATACTGGATGTGATAATCAGCAACATGGGTACTCTATGGCCAGATGAGAAGTGTATTCCTCACTGGTAAGATCAGACCATAGAGTAATCACACTGGATATTCACAGCCGGACCACAGTCCCTGTCCAGAAAACCACAGTGAAAAACATGTGTAAAGGAAATGTTGCACTCCTCCAAACTGATGTGGAATCCATTAAAGGCCCTGTGCCTGTGGAAAATATGGGCCACACCTCAGAACCCTTTATAAATGCATTCTATGAACACAGTCAGGAATGCATGGATTATGCAATCCCAAATAAAACCAAGGCCCAATACCATACACACAGGCATCTGGCATGGTGGACCACAGCCATTACCAAACCATGCAAGAGAATGAGGAAGTCACCACATGATAGAGCAAACCCAAAAGGAAGTAATCTCTGATCAGTATTATGGCAATAAAATATGGCCAGTCATAAAATCCACTAAGGCCAGCTACAACAAGTTGAATCTGTGAATCTTGGGCAATGTTACACCTGCCCCATGTACACAGACAACCCCCTCCACCCCCAAGAAATACAAATATATGTGAGAGATGCAAGCACGTCTCCAAACTGGAGGCTGAGCTCACTCAACTCAGTACTGTCTAAACTAGTCAGGAGGAGAAGGTAACCACACACACCACAAACCCACTCACATAGACCTATCACAACTGCAAACCAAATACATAAACACACAAAAACATTCCTGGAGGCTATAATTAAAAACCACCAAATCAACAGAGGCCTCCAAAGCAGACACCCAAGCAACCACTACCCCAAAGCATAGCACATGCAACACATAGTACACAAAGTCGGTGTGCCAAACAGTCACAGCCCGTAAGGACAAACAACATGCCTGATACACTTGTAATAGGTGACTCCATAGTCAGACACACTGATGTCCCACTCACCAGACTGAACAAGGAAAAGGGTACAGTAAGCTGCCTGTAGGCTGCTACAATCTGCCACATAACACAATCATGCAGGTCACTCCAAAGCAAGTACAAATATGACTCAGTCATTGTCCATGCTGGTGTGAATGACCTGAGATGTACCTCCCTGGACTACATGTAAAGAGACATAGAGGAGCTCTCCGATTATGTAGGCCAGGCCGGTATGACTCTGACCCTGATCAGCATCCTACCCCACCAAGAATGATACCACAGTACAAACACAGAATGATCAGCTTTAACAATTGGCTCAATTACTGGTGTCATTCCAAGGGGATACAATGTGTGTCTGCTTGGGATGTCATGCTTGACAAGCCACGCTGCTTTGCCAGGGATGGCTTGCACCTGTCACCCGTGTGTCTGGATATTGGCTAAGGCTCTTGCCACCTCCATAGTGCCTTTTGTAGGCAAGGCTGAAAAGACAAACCCACCTCTCCAGAAAACATAAGTGGAAAAAACATGAGGGTAATGCTGCTCAATGCCAGATGTCTAAACCACAAGATGCACGCTCTCGAGGCCCTCCCCAGTATGGAGAACATCGATGTCTGTGCAGTGATGGAAACCTGCATCAAGGCTCCTGAGAGCACCCCAGCACTACCAGGTTATACCTCAAATCATGCTTTTCAGCCCCAAAACCTGGACCAAACCACAAAAGGAGGGGGAGTATCCATATTCAGCAAAGATACCCACACGTCCAGGTTACTGACAATGCACAAAGCATCAGAGACCATCCATGTGCAACTAACTGTAGGCAAAACTGCTGTACAGTTTGTAGCATGCTACAGACCACCCTCTCAGACCCAGGAACACCACTCAGCCTCCTGAAGACACTGGAGAGTATGAATGTCTCCCCAAATACCAAACAAGGTACTCACAAATCACCACATAGGTGGTAATCCATTACGTATGGAAGAAGTAATCAGGGACCTAGGGACACAAGTGGACAGTAACCCCACATGCAACACTCACTTTGCCAACATGGCTAGGAAGACCACCTATATTGGCCACCTTATCATGAAAGGATTCACATCTACATCAAGAGAGGTCATTGTGCCCCTATACTCTTCTCTTATCAGGCCCATAAGTGAGTACAATGCCCCATTTGGGATGTACCATACCCGACACCTGCAGCAGTTAGAAAGACCTCAAAAGTACCTGACCAAGAGGATAAAGGGTGTCAAACATTTGTCATATGCTGCCTGGCTGACAACACCCCAGCTGTATGCAGTCACATACTGCATACTCAGAGGTGATGTATGCCCGATGTACAAGGTCATGTCCAATACAGAATTGATGGACATGCTCCACCTCAGAAAATCCAAAGCCATTAGAGCCGTGAGAGCGACAGATGTCAACCTCAACACATAAATAAATCGGATGTGCTGGAGGGACAGATTCCTAACCCAGAGGCTTCCTACACTCTGGAACAGAACCCACTCCATGTTAGGCAGAGCCCCTCACTGACTCTCTTCAACAGGAATCTTGCCAAGTGGATGGGAGATCATAGATTTACACTGGGGGTCTTCAGTGTGTCACATCTAGACAGAGGCACAGTAAAGTAAACCCTAAATGGCCATAATATTCACATAGCAAGGGGTGGCGAAAGCCACACACACTCTGGCTAGGCTGATAAATGCCCTAGGGCAGATAGCCCAGTATGAACCTATGAACCTATGGAGATACAAATTGTACAGGACACTAAGGATAATCACAAGGCTGTCTTAACTGATGGTAGGAACCTTGTTGGGAATTCACAGATATGCTCTGAATTACCAAATATTACAAACAATACACCAAACCCACACACATTGCCAACATCCAACCTGACAGGTTCAGTGCAAACCCCCCCCCAAAATGACAAATATCTATCCCAGCAGAGTGCTGGCCCCCTGACATTGCAGATGCTGAGGTAACAGGCAGCATCTTCAAAGCAAGACACACAGCATCAATGGTACGAGATGGTGTCCTGGGCTGTGTCCAACATGAACTCCAAGAAGAATGGAATGCCAAATAACACTACTGCTCAATTTCAGCCTTACCACAGGATATGTACCCAAAGAGCAGTGTACAGCAACAGTGGTCCCTCTCCACAAAGGTGGTGCCTCAATGGATACTGCAAACTATCACCCCAGAATCCTGACAAGCTTGGTCTGCAAAGCTATGGAAAGGATCATCATGGACCTCAGAAATAAAGATATTGGGGACCTACAGACACTGGACCCTACCCAGCGTGGCTTTCTTAAGGGCAGATCCTGCCCCTTAAACATGTCTGACTCATTTGAAACAGTCATCAAGGCCATTGATGAGGGGAATGTGGTCCACACAGCCTATCTGGACCTTGCAAAAGCCTTCCATACAATACCCCACGTGTTCATTATAGATAAGCTCACCAGCTTAAATATAAACCCCTATGTCAGTAGATGGGTTGCAAACCAGCCCAAGGACAGAACTGACATGGTCAGACATGCTGCAGCCATGTCAGACTACAAACCAGCTACAACTGGCATCCCACAAGGCTCAGTCCTGGGACCTCCCTTGCATGGTATATATTTCCCATAGGTACAGGCCAACATGGAAGGACTGTGTCTGAACAAGTTTGCAGAGGACTACAAACTGGGCACCTTATCTGACCCTCCAGCTGACACAAGCATCCTACAAAAGGGCCACATAGAAACAGACAACTGGTGCCAGAGCCATGTCATCAAGCTAATTGCAGAAAAGTGTATAGTCATCCCCTGTGGATAAACAGTAAGTGCCCACCAATTACCACATAGGTGTTAACCCATTAAGTACTTTAGAAGTAATAAGAGACCTGGGGACACAATTTGATAGATATCTTGCATTTGACAACCATGTGGCTGTAGTGGTTACAGAAACATACCATATACCCACCTAATCATGAAGGTAGTCAGATCTAGATCAGGGAGGTCATCGTGCCTCTTCAGTCATCCTTCATCAGCCTCACAATTGAGTACAATGGCCCCTGTGGCATGTACCTCAGCAGACACCTCCAGCAACTGGAAAGACCCCAAAAGTACCCCACCAGGAGGATCAAAGAGCTCAAACAGATGCCATGTGTTGCCTGATTAAACAAACCGCAGCTCCACACAGTGCCATACTGCCTGCCCAGAGGCAATCTGTGCCTGATGTATAAAGCCATGTCCAAGCTGGAATCAATGAACATGCTGCACCTTGTACAATCTGAATGCCAGTGAGCTATGCACATGAGAGACCTGAACCCCAGCACTGACATACATAGGACATGCTGTAGTGATTGATCCATAACCCAGAAGCTCACTCCACTCTTGAGTAAACTCCCAGTACAGGTTAGCCAGAGAGTCCCTCATTGACTCTCCTCAACAGGAATCATGATGAGTGGATGGGAGATGGTAGGTTTACCCTGGGTATCACTGTTATGTCACGGGTAGACAGAGGCACATTATACTAACCTTGAAATATGTGATGTCAAATTCCAGTTACAATGTGTGTTGAAGGACAAACACACTCTCTGACTAGCAGTAGAAATGGCCTAGGGCACATCGCTAGTGTTTGTCAATGTCCACCCAAGTTGTGGAATACACTACCAATGTTGGACAAGCCTGGTGTAAGTAGTCCATATCCGAACAAAATGCAGCATGGTCATATGTGCACAACTGGCCCTTAACCAGTCTGGTGTGCTCACTATGAATATTGAAAGCAGTGATAGGACTGAAACCCAGGATACTGTCCACCACAGTGAAAGTACTGAACCAGTACACTATACAATATTACAGTGTATGGTCATTATGAAAGGATGTTGACAACTGTATGCAAACTATCCCATGGAAACCCTGCAGGCACAGTATAATCCCTGTCGGGTTCAGACACAAAGCAGTTGGGCAGTATGTACACAACATGACTCCCAACACACAACTATAAATGTGAAATACTGTGGAAGTTCACACACCCACAAATGTGGTGGACTGAAGATCTCAACATATGGAAAGCACACACTGGGCATGCTCACACACTTTGATAAATGAGACATATGTCAGGCAACAAGCCATGGAATATGCCTGAACTGGGCATGCTCACACACTTAGGCCATGTCTCAGTTTAGCAGTTGGCCACACATATGTGGTATTTGTATGTGTTAAACCAGGAACCAACCACAAGACAGCAATCTGCCCAGTGCACACAGTTAAATGACTACAGAGACATAAGTTAAATAGTGGATCCCACACATATTCAAACATCTTCCACAGATACACAAGTTGTACATAGAAACAGGGAAAGCTATGGCAATAAAGACCTGCAAACAGTTTATCAGCAACAAATATTGTGCATCTGAAAATTAAACATATGGGTGTAGAGGTCAATACTAGGCTGTTTGCCCTAGGGAATACAAGCTTAGCCAGAGTGTGCTTGGCATCTGCTTCCCAGTACAGTAGGCTACTGTGCCTCTGTAAAGTAGGTCACAGAAGGCACCATGTAAGGCTAGTGTGCTGTGCCTCCGTCAAGCAGGGACACAGTGGAGATCCCAGGGGTTGAATTTGCAATGTCACATCCATGTTTGAATCCTGCAAATGCTCAGTGTGTGTGTGTGTGTTTGGGTGAGGGGGGGTTAGTGTGTGTGCAATTCTGTGTGAAAGAAATGTCCCTTTTGCCAACTAGAAGAACACACTGCATGATGCACACTCCCCTTTCTAAACACTGATGATCCCAGCACCCTATAAGTACAGCAGGAGAAGGAACACCTCCCAGTAATTTGGATAGTGCGCTCCGCTAATGCGTCTCTCACAAGTGTTATAACATAGTTAGGTAGGGGTTTGAATCCTGCAAATGCTCAGTGTGTGTTTGGGTGAGGGGGGTTAGTGTGTGTGCAATTCTGTGTGAAAGAAATGTCCCTTTTGCCAACTACAAGAACACACTGCATGATGCACATTCCTCATTCTAATGATGATGTCAGCACCCTATAAGTACAGCAGGATAAAGGAAACCTCCCAGTAATACAAATAGTACGCTCTGCTAATGTGTCTCTCTCAAGTGTCATAACATAGTTAGGTAGGGGTTTGAATCCTGCAAATGCTCAGTGTGTTTGGGTGAGGGGGGTTAGTGTGTGTGCAATTCTGTGTGAAAGAAATGTCCCTTTTGCCAACTACAAGAACACACTGCATGATGCACATTCCTCATTCTAAACACTGATGATGTCAGCACCCTATAAGTACAGCAGGAGAAGGTAAACCTCCCAGTAATGCAAATAGTGCGCTCCGCTAATGCGTCTCTCTCAAGTGTCATAACATAGTTAGGTAGGGGTTTGAATCCTGCAAATGCTCAGTGTGTGTGTTTGGATGAGGGGGGTTAGTGTGTGTGCAATTCTGTGTGAAAGAAATGTCCCTTTTGCCAACTACAAGAACACACTGCATGATGCACATTCCTCATTCTAAACACTGATGATGTCAGCACCCTATAAGTACAGCAGGAGAAGGAAAACCTCCCAGTAATGCAAATAGCGTGCTCTGCTAATGCATCTCTTTCAAGTGTCATAACATAGTTAGGTAGGGGTTTGAATCCTGCAAATGCTCAGTGTGTGTGTTTGGGTGAGGGGGGTTAGTGTGTGTGCAATTCTGTGTGAAAGAAATGTCCCTTTTGCCAACTACAAGAACACACTGCATGATGCACATTCCTCATTCTAAACACTGATGATGTCAGCACCCTATAAGTACAGCAGGAGAAGGGAAACCTCCCAGTAATGTGAATAGCGTGCTCTGCTAATGCATCTCTCTCAAGTGTCATAACATAGTTAGGTAGGGGTTTGAATCTTACAAATGCCATGTGTGTTTTTGTCCATGTGTGTGGGGTGTTGCTCTTAATATTGTATGACATAGATCATATCAGTAATGTCAATGCACACATGAGGTATGTGTGTGCCACATAGACATATGTACCTGTGACCTGAAATAGTTCCCATGTGTGAAGCCTGCCTCATGTGAATACATGTAATTTGCATTACACAACTTTATGACTGTGGTTTTCTGTGCAGGGGCTGCATTTGGTATGTGAATATACAGTGAGAGTAGTCTATGGTGTCATCTTACCAGCGAGGGATACACGTCTGGTCTGGAGCATATAGTCCACATGTTGGTGATGAACAGGTGCAGCATGTATTCCCCACTTGTGGGAGTGGTAACAAGTCATTCCATAGCAATTGAGTGTATGGATTCTAGGAACTTTACACCTAGGGTGTTGGAGCTACAGTAATGCTCACAGTCTATGTGTGGGTAAATGAAGCTGCCCAATATATTGTTGTTTGGAGACACCTGCAGATATACATGTCTTCTTAAGTAGGCCAAGTGTGTTACCTGGGTTTGGGAGTGTGGTGTGTGCCAGGCTATGAACTGGATGGCAGTCTTACCCACTGTTAGTTGCACATGGATAGTCTCTGATGCTTTGTGCTGTGCCACCAACCTGGAGGTGTGTGTATCTTTGATGAATATTGATACCCCCCCCTCCTGTTCTGTTTTGGTGCAAGTTATGTGGCCGACAAGCATGGTATGAGGTATAACCTGCCAGTGCTGGGGTGCTTTTGGGGGCCTTGAACCAGGATTCTGTTACTGCACAGATATTGATGTTCTCCATGCTAAGGACAGTTTCCAGTGCATGCATCTTGACGTTTACACTGCTGGCGTTGAGTAGCATTACTATTAGTTTCCTATCCCTTGTGATACCTATGGAGGTGGTCTTGTCTGTTGAGCCTTGCCTAAAAAAGGCACTATGGGTGTATCAAGAGCCTTTGCCCATGGGTGACAGGTGCAAGCTGTCCCTAGCATAGCAGTGTGGCTTGTTGAGCATGTCATCCCAGGCTGACAGGCATTGGATCCCCTTTGAATGACACTGAAACATAAGCCAATTGTCTGAATTGATCATCTTGTCTACATATTGTGGCATCATTCTTGGTGAGGGTAAGATGCTACTCAAGGTCAGGGTCATACCAGTCTGGGCCACATGCTCAGAGAGCTCCTCTATGTCTCTCATCATGTAGTCCAGGGAGGTATGTCTCAGGTCATTCACACTGGCATGGACACTGACTGAGTCATATTTGTACATGCCTTGGAGTGACCTGTGTGCTTGTGTTATGTGGCAGATCATAGCGCTCGACAGGCATCTCACCATGACCTTCTCCTTGTTCAGCCTGGTGAGCGGGACATCAGTGTACCTGATGATAGAGGCACCCATCACAAGTGTAGCAGGTGTGTTGTTTAGCCTTACATGCTGTGACTGTTCAGCACACTGGCTTTGTGAGCTATGTGTTGCACGTGTTCTGTTCTGGGGTAGCGGTTGCTTGTGTGTCTGCTTTGGAGGTGTCTGCTGCATAGGCAGACCTTTATTTAGAGACTCCGAGTATGGTTGTGTGTGTTTATTTGTTTGGATTGCTGTCGTGGTAGGTCTATGTGAGACTGGAATTGTAGTGACTGTGGTTTCCTTCTCCTCCTGACAGGTTTTGCCAGTACTGAGTTGAGAGAGCTTAGCCTGCAGTTTGGATATATGGTTGCATCTCTCACATGTGGTGGAATTTGTTGGGAGGAGGAGAGGGTTGACTGTGTAAATGAGGCAGTTGTAACATTGCCTCTAGATTCCCAGATTCACCAGCTGGACCGTGGAGGAGATTGACAACTGACCTTTGAACATGCTAGGCTGGTATTGGGAATTCCTTTATAATTAACAAAAAGGGCCAATGGGGAACAAGGTACGTAAGGTGAGTTTGTGAGGGTGTAGTGGTTTTAATTTGTTAGTGCTGGCATATATAAATGCTTTAGTGAGCAAGTGCCAGGTATCTCAAATGCAATGTGTTACAGGTAACTTAATTGCATAACTGACAAACACTAACTTTCTGTCAAGTGAAACAAGGACATACATACAGTAAGCAATGCACATGTCACTAGGGATTCTCAGAGGTGCTGTAAAGCTGCATTTCAGGTGGGATTAGTGTTTCAGGGAAATAACAAGCAAACAAGCATACAAACAAAGCTACAATCAGCAGGCATGGATCTAGTCTATGCTACAGCAAACAAGGTGTACCAATTTCAGTAAGAAACAGTTCAAATATGCAGGCACTATAAGCCTTTAGCCAGAAATTCCCACCTCAGACGGGCAGAGTCCAGCCTCTCCTCCCACAAGAGTGCAGACCATGAACCTTTGTAATGTGAAATAACTGGCCTGAAGCCCAACTGCTTAAACCAGAACTAATACACATTTATAATGACAGACACTGAGCCCTCAATCAGCATTCCCCAACTTAGTAGGCTGTATGCTACCTGTCCTGCCACCACAGTATCCCTGACATTTAATGAGACTCACCTCCTGTCATAGTTAGTTGTGTGTTTTGGGGCTGTCAAGCATGGTATGAGGTGTAACCCGGTAGTGCTAGGGTGCTCTTGGGAGTCTTGAACCTGTTGTCTATTACTGCACAGATATCAACATTCTCCATGCAGAGTAGAGGTTGTACTGCATGCATCTTGGTTTACATGTCCACCATTGAGTATCATAACTTCCATTTACTTATCCCCTGTGCTACCTATGTAGGTGGCCTACTGTTTACAGCCTTACCAGCAGAATGCAAAGATGTGCAGACATTACACTATGGTAATTTATAGGGGGTGTGCCAAACAATACAATGACAATCATACTGTTAATGCATCAGGCATGCTGGGATATACCCACAATGATATCATTACACTGCACAGTTGACAACATGATAATATTACTACACATCTATGTAGTCACCCTGTGCATCAGCACCATGTTAACCGGTCCTGCATCGATGTTACAGATTGCAGGAGGTGGCACAGTTTCATCATATGCACAGGGTGTGTACTTGGTATGCCTGAGTCTGCCACTGATACAACCAATCAACATGTATGTGTGTGTGTGTTAGTGAGGGACAACCGTAGAAGATGGGGCAATGTTGATGCAGTGTGTGCATGTATGTGTTAGCCCTAGGTGTTAGCATTATGCATGTGTGTATGCATGCACACAGTTCCACCTTGTGGCCGCCATATACAGGTGTTTGTGGACAGCCACAGACTGTACCTGCCAGGTCGTACAGATCACTGTCTCTGGCCATGGACACGGTACCTGTGCCTGGCAGGGGTGCTACGGACAGTATCAGGTACTAAGCCAGACTGGGTACTGTCATCAGAAGCAGGTGGTTGTTGACTGGAGACATGTCCCTGCTGGGACTGTCCAGAGCCACGTGCACGTGGTCTCCTAGGGCGGTCTGATGACAGCACAGACCCAGCATTGCTGGGGCTGGTACTGGCACTATGTGAGCGGCCACGGGTTTGTTGTCCGCGACGACTGCCAGCTGCTGCTGTTGCTGGCATTCGTCCACGTCGACGCCTCAACCGCCCTGCATTGCCCTGGCTCATGGACATGTAGTTGTGGAACAGATCTAATGTGTCCCCCAACGTCTGTCAATGACCTCGGTGAAATTACGGATGGCAGCCGCAACGTCACGCATAGTGTCATTCATAGCAGTGCGATGTGCTCTCAGCTCCCTCAGACCCTGTCTGGTGTACCGTTCCATACGTGACTGTGCCTGCATTACAGCCCGGAACATAGCTGAGGTTGAAAGACCTCTGTGGGCACGTCTGACAGGGGCAGTACGACCACGGATGCTCCCACGAGAACCCCTGGACATCTGCCTGTGTGGTACCATGTCAGGACTCTGGCCATGGCTGCTGTGAGGGGATGCATGTGCCACTGATACCACATTACCCTGGTCAATGCCCACTGTATGCTGTCCATCACCTAGGGATATTGGTGACAATGGATGTATTGGCAGGATGACTGTGCGCATTGATGGGGTTGACAGCTGTGTACTGTCGATTGGCTGACCAACAACGGACCCTGGCACACCTCCCTGTGCCATTACACAGGTATCATCATTATCACTATCCCCAGCAGCAGATTCAGGTTCCCTGCTGCACACCACCAGAGCAGCACCAGAACCTGTGAGAAGAAGACAGGAAACACAGTTTACAATGTGCACACAATGTTACCACACATGCACACATGCACACATGCACATGCACACATGCACACATGCACACATGGGCACATGCACACATGGGCACATGCACACATGCACACATGGGCACATGCACACATGCACACATGGGCACATGCACACATGCACACATGCACACATGCACACTCCTCAGTACATGAGATACAAACACACAGACACAGACACACCTGCAATCACACACATAGCAATACCATTTTAGGGTATTATTACTATTACTATCATTAGTATTAAAGGAATGCTATTACACACTTACCAGCATGGATTGGCTGCCTTGCTGTTACACCAGAGGGACCTGCACAAATAAGACATTCATTGTCAGTGGGCACAACTGTGCCATTGATACTGTGAGTATGATACAGTTCAGTAGTACAACAGTTGGCTTTCACAGGTCTACTGCCGATATTGAGAATATCACTCTTGCACAATAATTACCAGGATAATAGCTACAAACACAGTACACACCTCACACATGCATAAACTACCAGTGTAGAGAACAGTCAAATATAGATATGGCATGTTACCTGCACGCTCCAAGTCCTCCTGCTGGGTGGCTCCAGCCTCCATCATTACACATGTGTGTGGATGTTGTTGTTGTTGGGCTGGAGCCACAACACTTAGGAGGAGCCCCTCCAGTCTGGTGAGGGGGGTGTATAGCCACCCCACCACCTGTGGCAAGCTGTTGCCTGTGGATATCAGATGCACGCTGATGGACATTTCTAATTAAATCACTGCAGTGATGGCGTACCTGCTCATATGTCCGGTTGTGCATGCCTATATCATTTACCCGACGGACAAGGTCTTGCCACAGTGCAGCCCTCTCCTGCTGGTTCTGGCTGGTGTGGGAAAAGAGTGTGGCAAACTCGCGCACCAGGCTCTGGTGTATCTCCTCTTCCTCTGCAGCAGAGTATGTGGGATTGCGCTGGTGCACCATTGCCCTGGAAGGAAAAGAAAAATATGTGAGCAAGTGATATGGCACACATAAAACTCTACTGTAGTGATATCACTGAACTGCCATATATAGCATCTGTCTGTCTATTGGGGGATACACATTTGAATGACCACATATCAGTGCTCTGCTGACAACTCTGTGACAGTGCCTGGCACACTCCATACAACAAACAAGTATACTCCAGCAGTCGGCACACTGTTTGAGGTCCAATGCACAGCCTCACACTGGGGGTATGTATCAAGGTAATGTATGGGGAACATTGTCAACCCATGCAATGCATGCAATGCACAGTACAAATGTCACTGGTAATGCACCGTAGTCTTTCTTGCCATATCCATACCTACACCACAGTCACATACAGGGAACCACAGCACAACATATGGCAATGTAGTATGTTTGTATCCCAATACCTGACACATCTTTCTCTGGCCTCACACCAAGGACACACACTACCATGACAGACACAAAGTCATGCTGAGCAATCACACCATTACAGACCTTGCACACAGTCAGTGGCACATGCATTCCACCTCACATAGTTGGTATTGCAATGAGTACATGTGTGTGCATTGTGTCATAGGCAGGTAGTATGCTATTGGGCCTGGGCCTACAGCAGCATACTGTTATGCTACCCTGCCCCTTGGGACACATGTAATGTGGTTGTACTTGCTCCTGTCAAACAGTTACACAGGGTGACTCATATGGCATACTACCTATCTGCATAACAATCAACAGGGGTATGTCTGACATCTACTAATGGGGAGCCTTGCTTCGTAATGCTGGGTGGTTTACTCCAGGGTATGGCCTATTTGTGTGTAGGGACCTGTACCTCCACCATGTGCTCTTTACTGCGGTGCCAAGGATGACAGACATAGGTCATTTATGCTGGGGATATTGTGAGGTGTTACCATGGTTGTTGGACAACTGTTATGGGTGTGACTAACTATGTATATCCAGCAGTGGTATGCTCTGTGTCGGTAGTTTGAGAGGCACTCTATCTGTGGTTTTGTCAGTCACTCTGCATAGGTAATGTGTTTGAGGGCATTATCACTGTTTGTTAGGTATGACTGTATCCTTCTCCCTTTCTGTAGTTGTCATGGGAGGTACATACCATGTAGGACATTGTGAGGTGTAGAGGGGTACAGTGACCTACATTTCACTAGCTGACCCACCATTTCTGCTGACATGTACCATGTACAGGTATTACAAGACTGGTGTGCCACTGTGAATATCACAGGGGAGGCTATTGTACACTTGTTTCCCATGTTCCCTCCTGACACATCCAGTAGTAGGCAGGCAACCACATATGTGGTGGTTAGTGGTGTAAGTGTTTTGGAATGGGGTATGGTACTCCTGTATCCACACTGGTGTTCAGTACATGCCTTTGTCAACAGGCACCTGTTGCAATACATCTACACACATGTGCCTCTCTCAGTATATATATATATATATATATATATATATATATATATATATATATATATATATATATATATATATATATATACATAGAGAGAGAGAGAAAGAGGGTGAGAGATAGAGAGAGAGATTCATATACATACATATCTGTACACATGCATATCTGTCTGTATATGTGTATGTATCTATATATATATCTATATATGTATGTGTCTATTACATAATATGTGTATATACATATTCTATCCATCTATCTATATATGTTCATAGGTAGGTACTAGGCTATCGGCCCTAGGGCCCATACAAGCCTAGCCAATAAATGTACCCTGGCTTTCGCCACCCAAGAAAGGTATTTTCCTATGCCCCTGTTGAGCAGAGCCACAGACGTGATCCCCGGGTGAATTCCCATTTCCCATCCAATCATCAGGATCTTTCTTGAAGAGTGCTAATGAGGAGCTCTGTTTGACATACATAGGTAGTCTGTTCCAGAGTATGGGAAGTGTCTGGGACAGGACTCTATCCCTCCAGCATGTTCTGTTTATTGTGGTGACAAGGTTAAGGTCCCTAGAGTGTGTAGCTCAGAGGGATTGGGATTTATTTGAGTGGAGCATGTCCAACAGCTGTAGGTTTGACATAGCTGTGTATGTTAGGCAGAGATCACCCCTGAGTAGGCGATATGCCATGGTGTCAAGCTGTAGTTTTTTGAGACGGTCTGCATAGGGCATCTGTTTGAGGCCAGTAATCCTCTTTGTGAGGTATTTCTGTGGTCTTTCCAGTTGTTGTAGTTGTCCTGTGAGGTACATACCAAAAGGGCGTTGTGCTCTATTATGGGTCTAATAAGTGATGAGTTGAGGGAACAATGACCTCTTTTTCTGGATGGGAATCCTTTTGTGATGAGATGAGCCACATAGATGGATTTCCGACCACTGTGGCAATGTGATTATCAAAGGAGAGACTACTGTGCACCTGTGTCCCAAGGTCTATTATCACATTTTCGGCATTAAGTAGACTACCAGCTATCTGGTAGTTCATGGGTACAGAGTTTATACCACGGGATGACAATACACATTTTGGCATTGAGCTTCAGGCCATGGCTTTGACACCAGGTATCTGTCTCAGTGAGGGCCTTTTGTAGTTTGCCCACATCATTAGGAGTTGCGATTATGGCTCCTAGGTTGCAGTCATCTGCAAACTTTGTTAGCCACAGACCTTCTGTGTTGGCCTGCACTTTGGAGAACTAGATACCAAACAGGGGAGGACCCAGGTCTGAACCCTGTGGTACTACACTTGTCACTGGTCTGATGTCGGATTTGGAATACGCTACTTTCACAGTGTGGGTTCTGTCCGTGAGCCAGTTGTCAACCCATCTTATGACATAGGGATTTATACCTAGTTTAGTGTGCTTATCTATAATTCCAGAATGGGGGTTGGAAGGCTTGGCGAGGTCTACATAAGCTGTGTGAACCATTTCACCATCATCTATGGCTTTGCTGACTGCTTCAAAGAAGTCAATCAGGTTTAGGAGACATGATCTGCCTTTTACAAATCCAAACTGAGTAGGGTCCAGAGTTTGGAGATTACCAATGTCTTTGTTTATGAGTTCCATGATGGTACATTCCATGGCCTTACAGACCAGGCTCATCAGGCTAATGGGGCGGTGGTTACCGTGGTCCATCGTGGCTCCCACTTTGTGGAGTGGGATGTGTTGTGGTGCGCCATTCAGTGGCTACAAAGCCTGAGGTGAGGCTATGATTGAACATGGTACTGCGGTAGGGTGCCAGTTCATTCAGTGGTTCATGTAGAACGCAGCCTGGGATATTGTCAGGTCCCATGGATGCTGTGTTCTTGGCTTTGGAGAGTGTGTATTTTACCTGTGCAGCCGTGATTATAGGGACTTTGCATTCTTCCAGTATAGAGATGGGCCCTCTAGGGGGTGAGAGGGGGGTAAAGTTAGCACTGAACCTATCTGCCAGGATGTTGGCAATATCAGTTGGTTATGTATATTTAGTTCCATTATGCTGTACCTCAGAGCAGATCTGAGTGTTCCCATTTAGATTCTTGACATAGCTATAGAATGCTTTGTGGTTGTCTTTAGAGTCAGTGGCACTTTTGTTTTCGTAACTAGCTTTGGGGGATTTTATGAGGGATCTCAGCTTCTTACTGAGGTTGACCAGGGAGTTCCTCCAGTCATGGGAAATTACTTATTTTTGCAACAGTGTCTTTCTTCTGATGTAGAGTTTGTTTATGGCACAGGACCACCAGACTGGCTTCCTTTGTCTGGGGGATAACATCTTGGTTCTATTAGGGATAGCATGATCCATGCACTCGTGTAAGTGCTTATACAGTGCATTTGTGTAGGATTCAGCAGTCATACCTCTATTGTCCATCTGCATGGGTGTCATGCAGTTTGCCACTTCTGTCTTAAGACGTGTGACATTGGCTTTTCAGACGTTTGTTACGATGGTGCCCCTAATTGGGGCTGGGGGTGGGATGTGGATGTCTAGGCTGATTACCTTGTGGTCAGATCTCACCAACGAGGAATTGACCTCTTGTGTGGAACACCGGTTTCCCATGTTGGTGATGACCAAGTGTGGGATATTGCTGCCCCTGGTGGGGGTGTGAATATGTTAATCCAAGGCGTTGGTATTTATGAATTATAGAAAACGTTGAGCAATAGAGTTGGTACGGGTGTAGTTTTTCCAGTTAATGGTGGGGTAGGTGAATTTGGCCATTATTAGGGTGTTGGGTTGTACCCAATACTTTCCAGTGTATCATGACATGAGGGGTGTGAATCCTGGGGCATGGTGGGGGGTCTGTAGCAAGCTACAATTTGGATTGCGTTCTTGCCCAGAGTTAGTTGCAATTGGATACCTCAGATGCATTATGCTGTGCAACTAGCCTGGAGGTGTGGATATCCATAATGAATATGGACACGCCTCCGCCTTTAGTGCTTCCTTCTGGGTTAGGTGGCCAACAGGTGTGGTATGACTTGAAGCCCGGTAATGCAGGGGTGCTCTCTGGAGCTTTGCACCAGGTCTCTGTCACTGCACAGCTGTCACAGATGTCACCGTTTACAGTGGTGTATTTGTCATTTGAACCTTGCCTGACAAAGGCACTATAGGGATGGCATGAGTCTTAGCCAGTATCTGGAATCCTGAGGGCAACAGGTGCAGGCCATCTCTGGCACAGCAATCGGTCATGTCATCCCAGGCAGACAGATGCTGGATCCCCTTAGAATGACACCAGAAGCTTAGCCAATTGTTGAGGTCAATCATTTTGTCCTTGTACTGTGGTATCATTCTGGGTCTATCTATTTCTACATCCCTCTCTATCTATGTATACATATATGCACATTATATATAGATACATACATAATTATACATACATATACATATAATATATATATATATTTATACCTTTTTATTTACACATACGAATACACACACTAACATACTGCTAAACATTCAGTACTGTACAACCTACATTGTACGTTGCACTACAACCTACATTGTTATGTGCACATAGCATCCTTCACATACATATGTATGTCCAGCCTTCACTAACAGTTGCAGTATGTCCCCTGCCCTATGCACATCCTCATATATATCTATATACAGACTGCTAACACATATGGAGGGTTCACAGTATGTAGACTATTACATTATTAGTTTACATTACCTTTCTTGGACACTGCTAATTTTGATGGCTTGCTGCTTGGTAGCCTGCTGTTCTGTACTGTAGTGGTTTCAGCAGTCTGTGTCTCTTATTTTTTTTTTTATTTCTTTGTTTTTATTTATGTTTTCTCTCTCTTTCTCTCTCTCTCTCTCTGTCTCTCCCTCTGGCTGTTGCAATGAACGTATTGCATGTGTGGACTGGGAGTACAGGCTGCTTTTGTAGGTATATGCAGATGGGCATGTGATGGCCTCTGCACCAATTGTTAGGCAGCATTTGCTAATTGCATGCAGCCTGCTGTGTGGTAATTGCAGTTCTCACTGTGATTTCAGGTCAGTGCTATAAAATGTTAGGTGAGGTAGGCGTAGCCCTTTCAGATTTTCAAGGTGGGGACCATGCTGGTATGCTGTGGACACTGTTGTGTGAGTAAAGGTTGGTATGTCTCTCATATCTCAGGCTGTGTTGTAGGCACTGACATGCATGTTGTACTGACACCTGACTATTGCTTCCTCCAGTTTATTCTTCTCAGTGTGTATGTTAACTGACACCTAATAATACTAATACTGTTTAAATGGGAGTATGTGCTTTCCTGTGGGACTTGTGGAGTAACTGGTTTACTGCAGTGGCTCTTGCAATTTGTTGCTATGGCTTCACTATTTAGCCTTTACATTCACTCCTTGGAGGCCTGCTAGGTGTCTTTACTGGAATGTGTTGCTATGGCTTTCCTATTTTCCATTCACATTCACTCCTTGTAATGCTTGCTATATTTCTTTCAGCAGCAGTTCCTTATATGTTTGTTGTGGTTTGGTGGTACTGCATGCAGTCTGGTCTGGCCAGGGTGTGGGGCTTGACACCTACAAGGGTATTTTATTTTGCTCCTGAGCAGTAGTGGCACCTTCTACTTTGTACTAACAGTTATGGATAGCAGGCACATGCAGTGCTTGTAACCAGCTATACTGTCCTTCTGTTATTAGTTGGATACCTCCTTTGATATTTGTGGGTTGTACACCTACATGTGGGTGTGCTTGTGAATACACCATTTCTGACATGCACGTAGTGCATACTTTCAGTAGTTGACAGTTACCATTACGTGGGACAAAACACCTTTCTGCCTACTATTAGTACATTTCACAGGAGTCAGTGGGGCACAGTTAACATTTGTTTTCAAATCAGGGACATCCCTGTAATTCAGTCCCATTTGTGAGGTCTGGCCTCTTACCTGTTCAAATATGGCAGTGTTTATCCTGCTCTGATAGTGTGTGTGGTTTGCAAGGTGCTACTGTCACATTATTACCTACTAGCTACCGACTAGCATGGCTGTTTCTCTTCTCACACTAATGTTATACAAATCCACAAGAATTGCCAGTAAAGATACAGGACAAGCTTTGTGTAATAGCCTTCCTATATTCCCTTTACATTCAGTCCTACTATTTCATGATATATTGCTTTCAGCACAAAGTTCTTGTATATCAGTCATGGCTTAGTGGTAAGTCATGCAGACTAGTGTTTCCAAGGTCCTGGGTTTGAGACTGACAGAGGAATTTTATTTTGCTGCTGAGCAGACTACAGGCCTTGTCATTCAGAGTGACTAAGGCACTTTTAAGCAGTTGTAAGCGGGTTAGTGCTGGTTTGCGTGGAGCTCATGCATGCGCACTGTCGCTTAGCTAAGCACACACAAGCACACACCCGCTTACTACTGCTTAAAAGTGCTTACTCTCGCGCACACCCGCACTAATTTCTTTGAAAGAAAAGAAAATGGGGAGATAGGACAGTGGTGAAAAAGGGGTCACAAAGAGGGTAGGACAGTAGGAAAACAAGCTTGGGATTTGCAGGAAGGATGTAGGAAAGGACCATAGCTGCCCATTTCTTTATCAGCAACAGCTGTGCATATCTCTGTAATTTGGTGTGAAATTTGAAACCTTCCACCCCTGAGAGGGGTGAGGACAACAAAGTATGTTGTACAGCCAATTGTAATTACCACTTCACATGTCCAGCAGACATGTCTGCAAAATGGGCAGCTATGTATGGGGCGTAATTTTTTTGTGGGAACAGAGTGCCCTTTTTTTTTTTTTTTTTTTTCAGGTGAGAGTGGAATTTGAGGTACAGGAAGTAGGTATATTTGGGGAGGTAGGTAGGGGAGGTTAACAGACAAGACAAACAAGATGCATACAGGGGTGGAGTATGACACATGTGGGGGGGAAACACAATTGACGGGGACGGATGTTGGGATATCTCGAGCCCATGAGCCCACAGATGGCAACAGTGGAACTGACATCCCCACCCATGGGCAGTTGCCACTGTGCCTTCACAGCCCAGGATGGGGCTGTGCTGGGGGCTGTGTAGGATGGGCAGCAGGGACACCCGTGAGTTGTGCCACCCGAGCCTCAAGCTGCCTTAGGGGTTCAAGCACAGACTGTCTGATCTCGCTACGCACCACAGACTGGACACTTTGGAGGGTGAGTGGACGGTCTCCTCCGGCCACGCTTGCAGAGGGGGACGAGCCCCATCCCCTGCAGCGCTTCCACCCGAAGGTGGCACAGGGCCACTGGAGGAGGTTCCGGCCTGGGCACTAGTGCCAGGTGCACTCGCCAGCTGAGGTGGGAGAGGTGGGTCCACTGGAACCCGCCTTCCCTGTTGTCCTATGTTTAGACATATTTTATGACATTTTGGGTTAGTAACAAACAATACCATTCAAAATTAGTTGTAACAGCATGCATCAGTATTCCCATTAACCAAACACCCATGAATTCCAAACATTGAACAGCAAGCATAACACATGCATATTTTGAACAACAGTACACAATCCAACAGCATGCAGGGTCGATTGATGGCAACAGGCCATCGGGTTTGGATATGTGAACAGGGCACATGCAGCAACGTACATGCAAATATGTTTGAACCAACAGGACAAATGTCCATAGGAATTGATTGTGAATACACATACCCAGTTTGTTGTGGAATGGCATTATTTGTGAATATAGGGTAGGGTGAAGAAATATTTCATTAACAACTTCAACTACATATACATATGCTGTACATCTCTAGTAGCTGCAGATATATATACCCTACAGGTCTTACTACAGTTTCCTATATGTAACCTTAGGAATGTTGTTGATGGGACTGTTACTGATACATTAATATCCATTGCATTTTTATTCATACACATTTCATATCTGGCTATGTTCAGGTACAGCATCCTGCTACATTTCATTTATATGGCTCTAGACAACTGTGGATGTTCATTATTTCATACAACCATACTATCTCCATATTGCAAGGGTACAGCAACATATACAAATTGTGGGACAGACACATTCCAGCTTCAGTACTTTATTTCAAACATTTCACTTTTTGGTTGTGGCTGTCTCATTCATTTCATTATGTACTGACTGCAGTATACTTTATTCAGAAGTTATAACAGCTTTCTTGGTCGATTCATACATCTTTCTCTCACTCACTTGTTTTATTTTACAATTCAAGTTGGTACTTTATTGTAGGCATTATTAACATGTCATAGCTGCTTACAACAATCCTTTCCAACAGACTCACTTGTTTCATATGGCAGATTTTCTAAGGGGATGTATTTCACACATGTCTATTATCTTTGGCTTGTTTACCAGTGATTTTCAGGCTGCTGCAGGTTATCTGATATTACACTTCAGGTGGCTAATCACTATTTCAGACTTGTTTACTTTTTATTTCTGGATTACAGGCTGCATCACTTATCTAATCATACAGTGCTAGCAGAATCTTTCTTCTAGTGTTATTTGAACTTTATTAATATGTGACTACACTGACCTCTTTTACAAGCTGTCTCACTTATATTGTATAACAAGTACAGGAATATAATTACTAACCTGCCTGGTGGTGCAACCGCTCCAGCCTATCGGCATAGGCTTGCCTATTCGCAGAACGCACACCTGCAGCTGTAATATAAATGAAGTAATATTGGAACATACATCTCCATAATATCGGCTAGGATAATTCCTTATATACATAATTACATGGATACTTACTCAGTAGTGGGGCATTGGGCATTTGCCGGGCCTCCTGGATCCAACAGTTCAGTTGGTCCTGCTTCCATCTCTTCAGGTCCGCATGGTGGTGACGGACCTATTCACCAGTCCTTGGTATGCCTGTGGCACTGGTGAGATCATGTGCCAACCGGTTCCACGCCTCTGCCTTATATGCACCCCACAGAACCTGGCCCTGCATGAGTTGCGCCTCATGATCATGGACTAGGAGCCAAACCATGTATTTGGACTCCTCAACACCTCACCTCTGTGCTCGAAAGCGACTGCCCTCTCCTACACCTGCCATCCTGACTGCAAAAAATAGGTTCCACAATCAGTTATGCTGTGTATTCCCGCCTATGGGGCTTATATATGCCGTTTTTCCCGCACTTATCTGTGATTGGTCATTTTGGAATTGTATCAGCTTCACAAAACCTGCTTTGTCATGCTTCTATTTCCATTCATTCCTATATATATGCTAATACTGCAGTTTTCAGTACAGCTGTCATGGCTTAGTGGTTCAGTACTTTGACTATGATGCACAGTATCCTGGGTTCAAGCCTGGGCATTGCTTCTTTTTTTATTTTACTACTGTCTAGACAGGCTAGGAGGTGTGTCTGTTTAAAGGCGGCTTTGATACAGGTTGCTCTACGTTGCCCGCCGGTAAGCCAGTTGGCGCGCTGGGCAGCTCCGCGCACACGGGTTACGCTGGTTAACGCATTATTTGGCTATGAGCATGCATATTACACTGTGAGAAATGCTGCGCAACTACGGGCACACACTTTCAGCGTGTTAAAGCACTGCTCAACTCCGGGCACTCCTATTACACCTGTTAAACCACTGCTCACCTGCAGGCATACATACTCAGCTTGTTAGAGCACTGCTCAGCTATGGGCACTTCTAAAATATTTTATTTTTTATTGTGTCAGAGTTCTTCATAAAACATGGCCCATTTCATTGCATTTTACTTAAATTATAATTATATATATATATATATACATATATGTCAGGGGATTGTTTCATGCTTATTTCACTAAAAATAAAAAATGATGTTGCTGGTGCTCGAACCGTGACTGCCTCCTCTTTGGCCGACATCTCCACTATGCTATGCTATTGCTACTTGGCTTATTTTGCATATTTAGAGCTTATATGCTTTTTCAGTGACTGCTAACTGTGGCTGAGCGAAGGGCACACCCGCGCAAACGAGCGCAATTACGGGCAAACATTTCTGAAATAAAAAAAAAATTAAACTGTTCATTTTTACATTTTACTTTTCAGTTGGGTTACTAGTCTGTAGGGGCATGTGTGCTGTTGTGTTTTGTGACATTTCCGCGGACTCGCTCGTGGGAGTTTCCTTTTGAGACTGTGATTCTTCTGGGGGCGTGTCCCTTTGCAGATCTCGCCATGCGGACACATCCCCTACTTTGCTACATGGACCATGTTAGCCTAGGGTGTGATTCAGTATGCCCTCATGAATATGCATGGCATGCTGACATCACCCCGTTTAACTGCAGCCTCCGTGTAAGACTTGCTAATTCTTACACGGAGTCTTCGTGAATCCTGCCCATAATGTTTATGGCAGCACATGCAAACAGCAAGTAAAAGTAGTACCAACATCATAATAAAAATAAAACAACCAGTGTAAAGCAGTCTAACCATGTATCACAACCTGGCAAAATGGTTATGTTGCATTAGGCAATGTGACACAGACTAGTAATGCAACCATAACTAAATAAAAGCTAAGCTTGCCTCATTCCAGAACAAAAGGAATTAACCAAGTATTTATCACTGCAAAACGTTGAAATACAGAAGTACTGGTTAAAGTAGTCATCAGCAAAATTAGAATGTATGAGGCACCAGATACAAATTAAGACAGTAATCTTATAGTGCCTTCAAAATGTTACATCAAACAATGTTTCTGGGTTGCTGAGCAACATATTTTCATATATTGAAAGAAAAACAAAATACACAACCAGTATTTTCTTGGCTTACTCTACAGCTATAGAAATAATAAATAAAAAAATGAATGATAAATACAAGTAATAGGTTCCTCAGGAAACAAAAACGTCAAAGCTTTGAAAAATTAATTTTCTCAAGGAACCTATTACTTATATTTTTCCTTCTTTTTTTTTGTCCTACATAAGTGGTGTTTTTTTTTTTTTTTTTTTTTTTTGCTTTTTTAGGAAAAAAATGTCAGCAAATAAGAACTATTTGGTCTATCTATTCCTTTAGACTTCCTGTCTACCAGACAACTTCTAACAGATTATGAACAATCAACTCCTGAACTGCTAAGTACTGATTCATCAGTCACAAACAACTGACAATACTATTCTTCTAGACAAAACACCAACTCAGAGCAAAGCAGCACAGTGTTCTTCTAGAGGGGGCAAGCCTTCTCATATCTTCAATCTACCATTTCTTGAGTACAATAGTTCCACAGCTGCAGAAACATGGTGAAAAGAGAAGAACCCAAAAGGGTTAATATTTGACAAGCACATTCTATGATCTTGCGGACCAAATTTGACAAAGGAAACACTCTCAGTGAAAGATAACATACAGAAATTAAAATTAGGAAGTTGCCATTTGATAAAAGACATGTCAACCACTAGGAGCTGAATCCTTCAAATTGTTTATTACAACTGCTTTATGCTATCCAATGTATTATTTATTTATTTCATTTACAGGTAGGTGGACTGTGCAGCATAAATGCATACAATGATAAAACAGTAGCTACAACATTAAGAGGGAATTACCAGTAAAGGGTGTGCCCTGTGTGATTAGCCAGTTTTCAGTAGTTAAAGTAAATGTCTTTTTCAATGTTTACTAGTTCATGCTGCAGCTGTGTAGGACCCAGATCCCCTAGTGCCTTGATCTTCTTTTCATAACTTTCCTGGTACCTGTCCAGCTTACCATCATGGACCTGTGCTCTGCAAGGTGAAAACCGTTAGTGTGTGTGATCAGGGAAAGGTGGTGCATCCTGGTATGGCACCATCCTGACAGTTGTGTAGGACGTTTTGGTATTACCTACCCACTTCCCCACTCAATATTCAGTCTGTGCTATATATATATATATATATATATATATATATATATATATATAAACCAAAAACCACTAGTCTTGCAAGTATCAATGAAAATTGAAATGAAGAACCAAACAGTCCTTCAGGTAACTAGTGCAGCTATGGCTTATTTAATGGTTTCATCTGTTATTGTCAAGACTTCTTCGGAATTACAGTTCAGCTTATACTCACATAATCCCATATAAAACCAGTTGGTGGAGTTAATAATTTAACATCTCCATTCTTTAAAATACATTTAATATTCAAACTGCCACTTAACTCTGGACTTATGTTTGCCTCTCATCTGAATTGCAAACACAATTCTTTTCTTTTAAGCACATTAGCATCTCCTTTGAACTAATTTGTTTCTACCCAGTCATGCACAATGAAAATGTTTTAGAATTTCTATTCATATTAAAGTTTTAATACCACACATTCTTATTCTCCTTTTTGATAGCATGTAGATCTTTATATACTCACTATCAGAGTTTCCTGGTTTTTTTTCTAAATAAAAGGAATCACAGGTCTCACAGACAGCAATGTATAAATCCCTGCACTGTTACAGTTAAAGTGCTGTCTAGTATATATGGATTTGTCATATCATTTTACAGTCACATACTGACTGCTCTGCATGTATTTACCTATCTTACAAAACCTGCATGAAAATGCTCCCAATCTTGTATTATTCTGTGGAACATCCCAGGACTCTTTTTTGCTTTGCATCTTAATCTTTCTGTTTTCATGAAGATGAAAGTTGTGACATACCCTACATTGTTGAGCAATTCCATGTTGCACAGAAACAAATTCCAGCTGCTACTCAATATGTTTTTGATACTGGAACTATCAAGTGAACAACCCAGACAAACACTATCTGTGCATGCAATGTGAAGCTGTACTATACTTGGTTTTGTACTACATATGCATACACTGATAGACAAGAGTCAATACTGAAAACAACTAAGGTTTGATTCCCTCACCTCCTTTCTTTGCCTACTGTGCAACTCTGGATAAGTCATTTAGTGAGATGCTGTTTCTGAGATGAGGATGAAAATGCTCCATAAGGACTGGTGCTCTTCACAATGTAGATTGTAAATAATAACAGATATAATTTTTAATACTGTTATTGAATTATTGTGTAAGACATATGCAAACATACATTTATATACAAGAAAACAAACCATGTTAAGATGTTCACATTTATATAATTATCATCAAGACAACATTACATAAATTGATCACTTTCTGCCTTTCCTTAAACCACACTCAACCTCCAAAACATTGTTCTGCATGTATTGATCCCACAATTTGCTCCTACCCTTGTTTAAAGATTCCACTTTCAGGTATTTCATCTCTGTTACAATATTCACTACTTCAGATACAGTTGGTTTATACTTTGATTTCCATTTTCTAGAAATTGCTTTTGGCAGCCACCAGAATTAAACTTGTCTAGGCCTTATATTATGTCTAGGCAATTCAAATCCTGTATCCCAGCTCAAAACAATCATTTCCTTAGTTATACCCATTTGCTCACCCAATATTTCTAACATAAATTTCTGTAGGGAATTCTTAAAGTCTGCCAACTCATTACACTCCCAGAACATATGGTCCCAGTTATCTCCTTCTTCCCCATCACACCTCCAACATCAGACAGCTACCTGATGAAAAATTCTTTGATGTCTGCTTGGGGTATAAAAATACCTATGCAAACACTGCCAAGCAAAATCCTGAATCTTCTAGACTCTTTTGCATATGTGGGAGCCATGTATACATCCTTCCATTATTTCCTTATTAATTTCTTATCCAATCTCCCTTTCCCAATCTTTTCTAACCTCTTCTTATTGATTCCCATAGTTACTGCAGAATATTTTATATGCCCTACTAATGATCCTTTTTTAACAGCAGCTTCTGTTCTAGATTCAACTAAAAACTCTACCAGAGTAGGCCTTTCACTTAGAATCCCATTGTCTCTTTCTCTTTGCCTATAATCTGATATCAATCTCTTGTAGGAAAGGCAGCCTCCAGCCTGCAGTCTAAATGTCTTCTTGGCCTCTTCCAACTCTCTTACCTTTCTCTCTCTCTATTTATTTGCTCCCAGTACTTAGGTTCCTTTGCCAATTTCCTCCAGTAAATTCTAGCCTGGTCTTGCCTGTTGCCTATATACCTAATTGCAGTCATCCCTATGATCAGAATATCCTTTTTCCATTCTCATGTTGGCTTAGTTCTTAGACTACTTTCTGCTTCTTTATAAATATAATATTCTGTATAGCTGTTGCTATTCTCCTTAAGGATCTACACCAAAAATCCCACTCTCTCCTTATTTCTTGAATTTCCCCCTGCTTCATCATCATCCCTTTCCACTTTGAATTATAGCTTTCTGCTTGTGTTATGCATATGGCCCTTAACTGCGTAGCTTCAAATCAGGTTCCTAAACCACCTTGTTCTATTGGAAGGATCAACGTATCAAACTTGACCTTTGCCCTCTTCCCATCCCAGATAAAAATTCTTTAGCTCTTTATTAATTACTATACGCAGTGTGTCCTCTGGTTGATAAAAATATGCCTGACCTGTATATAGAACTAAAGTGACTAAACTCATTTTCACTGTTTGCATCTTGCTATCCATATCCATATCCATAAACAAGAGCTTCCAGTTTCTCATTTTTTTGCATTATCTTTTGTTTAGTCTGTTCTCTTATATCTTCAGTTACCATAACAGAATCTTTTTACCCTTTCTCCTAAATACTTCATTGTATCATGTCCCCATAAATATGGGTATCGCTGAATCAATTCATGCCTGGGTACAAAGTTTATAGCTATAGCCTTGTTTTGTTTTCATTTATTTTATATCGCCAAAAGACTTGAAATTGTTTGAAAACATTCAATAACACTACAATGTCCTTTTTTTAATCAGGTACAAAATAATATCACCTGCAAATAAAGCCAACTTTTCTTAATTACCATATCAAATGTATCCTTGAATTTCTGAGTCCCTTAATGTAAATAATAAAGGAGAAAGAGGACACTCCTGGCTGTTTTTTATGTTCAGATACAACTTAACAGAGAAGAACTCACTTAAATGTTTGCATCCAGTCCCTCATATATCCTCCTAACTAACCTTATTATTGTATCAGGGAATGCAAATCGTTCCATTACCCAACTCATAAAATCCCATCTTACTCTATCAAATGTTTTTTCTACATAAAGACCCACCAACAGCAGTGGTATTTCTTACTTTCTGCTTCCCTCTAGATCATCATTGTTGTACAAATGTCAAATGATTGCTTCCGTTCCACAAAACCACATCAATCAATATCTATCAATTTTGGCAACACCTTTGCCCTTGTTTAGCTTTTAGAGATACAATCACTTTATGATCATGATTTAAAACTGAAATGGGCCTGCATGAACCTGGGTCTGAAGGATCTTTACCATCTTTAGGTATTACAGCCATCAGAGATTTCTTCCAGAATGTTGTTGCCTCCCTTCCTTTTAAAATACAGTTAAACAAAACCTTCCTGATCTTTATCACTTTCTTCCCTCCTAACTTCCAAACTTCCATAGGAATCCCAGCTGCAGGAATAACATATATTCCCTGAAGGCTTCCCTGCAGATTGATTATACATCATTGTTTTTATTTCATCTCCTCGTATCTTAACTGGTAATTGATGAGACTCAACTACCTTTAGCTATGGCAAAGTTAATTCTTCCATAAATATTTCCATTTGTGCTTTTTCTTGATGTCGACATTCCTCTTCTTTATACAATTTCTCATAAAATTTCTGAACTCTCTCTAGTACCGCTACAGGATCTCTTTTTTTCTTGTTATAGGTTTCCTAAGTTTAGTAACAACCCTTTCTACTTTCTGTAACCTAAGATGTTGTGCTAAAAGTTTTTATGCTCTGGAATTATTATAAAAAATGCAGTCGCTTAACAGCAGTCTTGCTATATTCTTGCATATTATCCAGATACTCCCTTATTTTCTCTTTAGCACTCAGCATGTGCACCTCGTCTTGTTCTCTGAGATTCCACTTATTCAGTAATACTTTAACCTTTGTCAGCAACTCTAAAAAGTTCTTATTTCTTAACCACAATGTTTTTCTTTTATTTTTACCCTATTTTTAAACTCTACTTTCGTTTTACCACAGTCACTAGTTATAGCCTCTGAAGAAATTTCTATCTTCCCTAATAACTCGCAAATAATTTCCACTACCCATTCCTTAAATCCTTCTCTTTTAAACAGGTAGATAGATAAGTGCAAGTGTCTCATCTGTACTTCATTACCCTGTACTTTTATCTTAGTTGTTATTGGCGCATGATCTGAAACAGTTATTGGATATGTAAAGCTTTCAATGAAATGCAGATGTTCCTATGAAATATAATTTCTGTCTAGTCTAGCCCAGTTATAACATCTCGGGGAATAATATATGTTAATTCTCTCCAAGTTCCTACTACTGAATTCATAAAAAAACTAAAACAATGAGTAAAAAAGTCACACAGGAAAACCAATTGATTAAAAAACACAAAAAGAGAAATCTAGCAAAGCTAGACTTTCCACTGCATGATACCTTAAATCTCTTGTATGAGAGGCAACATGGGATATATGCAAATTACCCTTTAAGGATATCAGGTGTTTCAGCTAAATGGCAATTTTGAATGCCCGTGACTTTTTTCTTTTACTTTTAAGTCTATTTATGGACAATGTCAGGCCAATAAAGCCAAACCCTCTAGATGTGGATATGCATGTTTCTGCCTTCTTATGGCATCATCAGCACAGCATAAGAGAAATTTTGACTTTTGGAAACACAGGGTTGTCATACCCAACTGATATCCATAAACATTAGGGTGTCTACAAAATATCCCAAACAACAAACTAAAACAATGAGTAAAAATGTCACACAGGAAAACCAATTGGTTAAAAACACAAAAGGAGAAATCTAGCAAAGCTAGACTTTCCACTGCATGATACCTTAAACCTCCTGCATCAGAGGCAACATGGGATATATGCAAATTACCCTTTAAGGCTATCAGTTCTTTCAGCTAAATGGCAATTCTGAATGGTCATGACCTTTTCTTTTACTTTTACTTTTAAGTCTATTGATGGAAAATTTCGGGACAATAAAGCCAAACCCTCTAGCTGTGGACATGCATGTTTCTGCCTTCTTATGGCATCATCAGCACAGCATACTTATTACTGAATTCATGTCTTCCATACCAAATATTTTCATATTTTTTTCAGAAATCTACCCTCTTTTTTATACTTTTCTTTCTAGGTCCCCTAGATCATCCTCATCCTCACTGTTGCAAATCAAGTTCCAGTCCACGCCTATAAGTAATATTCCCTGCTGAAAGCTGATTATTTCTCCTCAGATTTTCTTAATCTCTGTAACAGCAGTTTTAGGTGGAATATAAATATAAATACATACCAGCATACTCCTCCTCCCTTGCCAGCAGCTGTTACTACCATACATTTACCGTCACTATATTTTTTCTTCTTCCATTATTATTGGAATTCCTCTAGTAATTACTGGAAGTACTCTCCTTTTCTTTTGTCCCAGATACCCTGCTGAATATCCCTCCTGAAATACATTCTTTATCAAATTCAAATGCTGGTTTATTTTCAAGTGTGTCTCCTGTAGCATTGCATTTTGCATTCTACAGTTCTTGATATAAGTCAGTATTCTTTCCCATTTGTCTATACCTGTGAAGTCATTCACATTCCAAAATAATATGTTTAGTGTAGCCATTATGACAAAAAGTTATTATTCCCACCTGTTATATATGACAGCTTTTTTTAATGTCTACTTTTGTGTTACATGCACCTACTAATGTTTGGTAGGGTTGATCTTTTATACACTTGGGTTTTTTTTACAAGATTTTTGTTTTACCAAAAACCCTCAAAAAAACAAACAAACATACTCACAGAACAACTCCATGACCTATTACCTTACAACCAACACACAAAACTATGTACATCTTCAAATAATGAAGTTTAACCCTCCTGATTGGAGTAATTGTCCCAAACTGGCAGCTGCACATACAGGTTAAACCTAAATTAAAATTAAGGTTATCCATGCTAAGACGCATATTACAGTCTGTGCTTCTACTTACATTAATTGATGTCTGCTCTTGTCTTATCTTTCTTCCCTTCCCAGTTGTGAAAAACAGCTTGTATGCTTCCAGAAAACATTAATTTTTAGAAGTGAGAAAAAGTGCACTGGCTATCTTTAAATTCATCAACTATTGTCACTTTAAAACATGTCTGCTTACAGAATCATATGACTTATAACATTCGTTAGTTATAGGTAGGTAATGTTGAAGACATTTTAGGGGTATTGATGAAGACATTTAATAATATTTATCTTTATGGTTTGCAATAGGCAATTAGTATATACAGTTAATGAGATGAGTGTCTTTGTGAAAAAAAAATGTGTAGTTAGTCTAGGTTCACACAGGGACATAACCAATGGGATTTAAGGTAGGTTTTCAGCTTGCTTTTAAATTTTGTTAGTGAGAAAAGGGAGGTCAGATCACTGGGGAGAGAGTTCCAGGTTTTACCCACGGTATTAGAGAACAAAGAGTCACCAGCCATATTGTTGGTTTTACCTGTTTGTACTAATATTTTATTAGATGAGCGTAGGGTCTTAAAGTTGTTGTAGGGGGTGATAAGGTTGGTAAGAACTGGAGTGTTAGTAGGCTGATACAGGATTTTGTAGGCAACTGTGACTTGTTTCAATAGAAGTAAATTTGGCAACTCTAGCCATCCTAGTTGTTCATAATTAGTACAGTGATGGGTTCTGAATGTAGAGCCTGTTGCAAATCTAGCAGTATTATTGTAGGAGACAGCCAGTCTGTTCAAGTTGTTTTTTGAGAAGTTAGTATATATAAGGGAGGTGTAGAGGAGGGTGGAGATTAAGTGAGTGTGGGCAATAGTAGCTCTTACTAGTGGGGTGAGAAAGGATTTGATTCTATATTGGGAGCCTAGTTTTTTGTTGACTGTTTTTATGGTACTGTTAATGTGAGTATCAAAGTTAAGGTTATTATCAATTAGTACCCCTAGTAGTTTTGTGGTTGAGTCAGGGGATATGATGGTACCATTGTTTGATGTAACAGTAAAGTATAATGGGGAGGCCCTACGGGTAGGAGTAAAAAGTAGGAGTTTGTTTTTTTGAGGTTCAAGATGAGTCAATGGTGTAGTAACTATTTCTCTACTGTCTTAAACACATTTTGGGTGAGGGACTGAAGGTCTGATAGAGTGGGGGCTGAGCATATTAATGTGGAATCATCTGCGTATTGTATTGAGGTAGCTTGAGGAATTACAGAATGTAAGTCATTGATAAAAATAGAAAATAGAAGAAGTCCTAGTATAGAGCCTTGGGGGACACCAAGCGCAATGGGGAGATAGGGACATAAGTTGTTCTCCCACAGAACAGCCTGTTGCCTATTGTTTAAGTAGGACTGAAACCATTGTATAGCCAGTGCATCTAGTGATAGGTTTTTGAATATGTTTATGAGAAGTTGGTGGTTAACCATATCGACGGCTTTAGAGAGATCAATAAACAGGGCTGAGGATAGAGTGTTGTTATTGCGATTTTTGTTAATACAGTCAGAGAAGGATAAAAGGGCAGTTGTAGTGCTGTGAAATGGCCTGAAGCCATGTTGGCAGTTAGGTAATAAGTTGTTATCTATAAGGTATTTTAACAGTTGCCTATGAATGCATTTCTCCATGATTTTTGCCAGTGGAGATAGTATAGCAATAGGTCTATAGTTGGATAATTCCCTGGAGTTTCCACCCTTATGCAGGGGGATAATATGTGAGATCTTCCAAATAGATGGAATAGTTCCCTCAGAGATAGTTCTATTAATCAGAATGGAGATGGGGTAGGCTATGGCTTTTGCAGCTTTTTGCAGATATTCTGCAGGTAGGAGATCAGCTGCTGGGGTGGAAGGTTTGAGTTTCAGAATAAGGGTACAGATAAGGGATGTAGGGACAGGTTTGAGATGAAATGAGGGAGGTAAGGTAGCAGTAGAGGAAGTCAGAGATGAGCTGTCAGGAGTTAGTTGATTGGCAAGAGACTGAATGGTCTCAGTAAAGAATGTGTTAAAGGTATTGGCAATTTGCTTTGGACTATCATGGTCAGTACCTAATGGGGTGGGTGTGACAGAACGACCTGGGTGTAAAAGTGTGTTAATCCCTGCCCAGAATTTTTGTGGTTTGTTTTGCTGGGTTTGTTGGAGTTGACTGTAATAAGTTTCTTTTGTCTGACAGAATGGCTTTTTTGTATCATTTAGCTGCCTAAATTTTAAATGATCCTCTGGGCTTTTAGTAGCAAGCCACTTGGCCCAGACTTTATTTATGAGGAGCATTTTTTGTTTAGTTGTTTTTGAGAGCCAGGGGGTGAGTTTATTCCTAGTTCTAATGGTCCTTTTTAGTGCATGGTAGTCTAGAATACCTAGGAATTTAGTATTAAAGTAGATTACTGCTTCCTCTAGAGGTAAGTTTTTGAGGGATGACCAGTTGCATGCTTTAAGTTCAGTTTGGAAGATTTCAGGGTTAAAATTTTTGTTGCTCCTCCTTGAGGAAACAAAAAGAAATCTATTTATTACATTGTGGTCTTCTGTTTTTTAAAATCCACATGCATTCACAAAAAGCTTATCACTAGATTAAGCCAAGGGCATTAATCCAGACATGCAAAAGTCAAGGAAAACATTTCAAGTTCTACATCTATTATAATGTACACTTTTACACCCCATCCACCTCCCCAACAGCCCAAGATTAAAACCAATTGACTTAAACATGCTTTTGTCCAGCCTTTCTGTTCATTTTACATTATAATGCCTACATTTCTTAAAACTGAAACAGAGAGAAATAAAAATGCACCTGGTTACTTTAGTATCTTTATCATATACAACAAGCACAAAAAACACTTTACTATATACACACAATTTATATAATAAAATGTTTTCTACAAATACTGCTATGAGCACAAATGTTTTGCTTTTATGTACTTTTCCCCTCCTTCTACTTCCTCTTTTTTCCCTTTTAGTATCTTTCCAAACAGTAATGACATGAATTGGGGTATATGTCTGCCAATCCAGCAACAAATGTAACTATGTCAACAAAAATCCAATAATTCTCAGCCACATTTTCCTTGTAAAGCCATATTTACCAAATGGGATTAATGCTTTACAGTCTCACATTTATTCACAATTTCAGTGTTGCTGGTCTTATTCATGTTCATTTCCATCTCCAACCCTGGACTCCAGTTCAAGCCGACAGTACTCCCAGCTCTTCTAAGCAAATCCTGTGCTTTTATCTATCTCTCAAGAGTTTTCCTTTGGAACATGGGAAAATATTTCACTAACAAAGTCTCTCTATGAGCCTTACCATCAAAAGAATGAAGCAGAGTCTCCTGTATGATGGCACACCCCATGTTGGGCAAACTTTTGTATTTCCCCCTTAGCCTATTCTGCATCAAAAAAATACTTTGATCCCCCAGGAAAAATATTCTGAAAACAACTGGATACAGCAGCTTGAATCTCATACCTGTCTTTCAACATTCCCTGATTCTGGGATAAATTTGCTTCTCTTCTACCTTGTATACATAGAATAATCTTTTTCCATAAACACTCATAAGTTCATAGATTCATAGGTAGGTACTAGGCTATCTGCCCGAAGGCATTTATAAGCCTAGCCAGAATGTGTTGGCTTTCGACACCCCTTTAGATTAGTTCCCTGTGCCTCTGTCCAGCAGAGCCACTGAAGAAATTCCCAAGCTAAGCTTTCTGTTTCCCATCCACTCGACAAGGTTTCTTTTGAAGAGTGTTAGCGAGGTGCTCTGCCTAATGTAGATTGGGATCTTGTTCCAAAGCATGGGAAGTCTCTGGGACAGGAATCTATCCCTCCAGCGCATCTTATTTATTGTTGTGGTGAGGTTTAGATCCATAGAGTGCATGGCTCGATGGGATAAGGTTTTCTTTAGGTGGAGCATGTCCATCAATTCTAGGTTGGACATGGCCTTGTATGTCAAGTGGAGGTCACCTCTGAGTAGGTAGTATGCAACCGAGTACAGCTGTAGTTTCTTCAGTCAAGCTGCAGAGGGCATCTGTTTAAGGCCAGTGATCCTCTTGGTGAGGTACTTCTGTGGTCTTTGCAGCTGTTGCAGGTGTCTTGTAAGGTACATCCCAAATGGGGCGTTGTACTCTATGATGGGTCTGATAAGTGATGAGTAGAGGGGCACAATGACCTCTTTTGATCTGGATGTAAACCCTTTTGTGATTAGGTAGGCCACGTAGAAGGAATTTCTAACCACTTTGGCAATGTGATTATCAAAGGTGAGATTACTTCCGTATTTAGCAGACTACCATCCATGTGGTAATCTGTGGGTACTTTGTTTTTTCCAAAGGGGATGACTATGCATTTTTTGGAATTTAGCTTGAGGCCATGATTTTGACACCAGGTATCTGTCTCAGTGAGACCCTTTTGGAGGATGTCTGTGTCAGCCGGAGAGTCAATTATAGCCCCTAGTTTGCAGCCATCTGTGAACCTGGTCAGCCATAGTCCTCCTGTGCTTGCCTGTACCTCTGAGAAGTATATGCCAAACAGGAGGGGTCCTAGGACTGAGCCCTGGGGAATGCCACTTGTAACCGGTTTAGAGTCAGACCTAGCTCCTGCAACTCTCACCATGTGGGTTCTGTCTGTGAGCCAGTTGGCAACCCATCTTGTGATGTAGGGGTTTATGTTCAGGCTGGTGAGCTTGTCTATAATACCAGAATGGGGAATGGTGTCAAAGGCCTTAGTGAGATCTAGGTAGGCTGTGTGTACCACCTTTCCTATAGCCTTGATAACTGTCTCAAAGAAGTCCACCAGGTTTAGGAGGCATGATCTGCCTTTAACAAAGCCAAACTGGGTAGAGTCCAGTGTTTGGAGGTTCCAATGTATCTGTTAATGAGTTCCATGATGATGCGCTCCATAGCCTTGCAGACCAAGCTAGTCAGGCTTATAGGGCGATAGTTCAAAGAGTCTGTTGTGGCTCCACCTTTGTGGAGTGGAATAACCGTTGCTGTGTGCCACTCTATGGGTACATAACCTGTGGAGTGGCTGAGTTTGAACAGTGTGTTTAGGTGAGGGGTTGGTTTGTCTCTCTGCTCATGTAGGACGCAGCCTCGGACACCGTCCAGTCCCATTGATGCTGTGTTTTTGGCTTTGGAGAGGGCTGTTTTAACCTGAGTGTCTGTGATTTCAGGGAATCTACATTCTTCTGGTATGGTTATGGGCCCTTTTGAGGGTGAGAGGGGGGTGAAGTTTGTGCTGAACCTGTCTGCCAGGATGTTGGTGATATGGGTCGGTTCAGTGTATTTGGTGCCAATCTGCACTAACTGAGCAGATCTGAGCATTACCACTTAGATTCTTGACATAGCTATAGAATGCCTTGTGGTTATCTTTGTAATCCTTGGCAATTTTTCTTTCAAAGCTCACCTTGGATGATTTTATGAGGGATCATAGTTTCTTGATGATACCAATCAGGGATGTCTTCCCTTCTTGGGATTTTACACTTTTCTGTACTAGTTTCCTCCTTCTATTGCATAGCTTGTTAATGGCAGGAGTCCACTAGACAGGTTTCCTTTTCTTGGAGGAGTGAGTCTTGGTTTTGCTTGAGATGGCATGATCCATGCATTCTTGTAGGTGCCCATAGAATGCATTAGTAAAGGATTTTTCAGCTTGGACAGTGTTATCCTTCAGCATGGGGGCTTTGAAACTTTCCACCTCGGTCTTAAGTAATGTGAAGTTTGCTTTTGAAAAGTTTTTCACAGTGGTTTTCTTGTCCGGGGGTGGGGGTGGAATGTGGATATCCAAAGTGATTTGTTAATGGTCAGATCTAACCAGTGAGGGGTTGGCCTCCTGTGTGGAACACCGGTCGCCCATGTTGGTGATGACCAGGTCCAATATGTTGTCACCTCTGGTGGGAGTGTTGACCAGTTGAACTAGGGTGTTTGAGTTTATAAATTCTAGGAAATGTTGGGCAAGGGAGTTAGTACTTGAGTAGTTCTCCTAGTTAATGTTTGGGTAATTGAAATCACCCAATATTAAGGTGTTGGTAGGACCTTTATGTTTCCCAGTGTTTCCAAAAATGCGGAATGGGGGTCTTGGGACATGTTGGGTGATCTGTAGAAAGCTACAATTTGAATTGCAGTTTTGCCCATTGCTAGTTGCATGTGAATGATCTCTGAAGCATCATGCTGTGCCACTAACCTGGAGGTGTGGGTATCCTTGATTAATATGGATATGCCTCCGCCTTTTGTATTTCGGTTTGGGTTTTGTGGCCGAAATGTATGGTATGAGTTGTAGCCTGGTAGTGCTGGGGTGCTCTCTGGAGCCTTAAACCAGGTTTCTGTTACTGCACATATATCGATTTTCTCCATACTCAGGAGTGCCTCAAGTGCACGCATTTTGAGGTTTAGACTTCTGGCACTGAGTAGCATTACCCTCAGTTTTTTGTTACTTGTGCTATTTATGGCGGTGGGTTTGTCTTTTGAGCCTTGCCTAAAAAAGGCACTATGAGGGTGGCAAAAGCCTTGACCAGTACTCAAAAGCCTAAGGGTGACAGGTGCAAGCCATCTCTAGTGAAACAGCATGGCTTGTCGAGCATGTCATCCCAGGCAGACAGACACTGGATCCCCTTTGAATGACACCAGAAACTTAGCCAATTGTTGAAATCGAGATTTTTTTCTTTATACCGTGGTATCATTCTTGGTGAGGGCAGGATGCTACTGAGGGTCAGGGTCATACCAGCCTGGGCTATGTGATCAGAGAGCTCTTCCATGTCTCTTTTCATGTAGCCCAGGCAGGTATGGCTCAGGTCATTCACACCAACATGGACAATGACAGAGTCATATTTGTACTTGTTCTGGAGTGACCTGAGTGCTTGTGTTATGTGGCAGATCCTGGCACCTGACAGGTAGCTAACAGTAACCTTCTCCATATTCAGCCTAGTGAGTGGGACGTCAGTGTGCCTGACTATAGAGTCACCTATTACTAGTGTGTTGGGTATGTTATTTTGCCTTAAGGGCTATGCTTGCATGGCACACTGGTTTTGTGAAGTATGTGTTTTATGGTTTGTGTTGGGGGGTGGAGGTTGCTTCGATGTTTTCTTTGGAGGTCTCTGTTGGTTTTGCAGATTTAGAGCCACCGAGTATGTTTTCATGTATTTATGTGTGTTTTTACCAGTGCTGCTTTAATGGGTCTATGTGAGACTGGTGGTGTGATGCAAGTATTTCCCTTCTCCTCTTGACTATCTGATCCAGTCTTGGGTTGAGAGAGCTTAGCCTCCAGTTTGGCTGTATAATTGCATCTCTTGCATGTATTAGTGTTTGGTGGTAGGAGGAGGGGGTTGTCTGTGTACATGAGGCAGTTGTAACATTGCCTCAAAATGCCCAGATTCACCAGTTGGACTGGAGAATACACCTGAAACTGCCCTTTGGACATGCCTGGATAGGTACAGTGAACTGTTTTACTGGATGGCTGGTAAGGTCGAATAGAGAGCCTTGTCCTTCTGTACAGTACAGGAGGGTCTAGTGCTAGGGTTTATAAGTGCTTGCTATAAGTTTTGAGCAAGTGCGGGGCTGAAAAATGAATGGCTTGAGTGAATGTTCGCCTAATTCCAAGGGAAAATTTGAAGAGGAGACTTTGTTGAGCCAGGAATAGTTTTACCCTAGCTAACTGGCGCTGCCTGGCAGGCAAAACCAGGCAAATACAGTATTTATAGCAGGGAAATGAAAGAGATAGAAATTAGCCCAAAATGGCCAATAAACTACTAATTTCTGGGCTGCAACCACTCCTCCAGGGACAGATAGGTGCTCAAAGCTCCTCTCCCTCACAGGTGAACAGAGAACTTCCTTCTATCCAAGTAAAGTATGGGCAAACACAGAGATTTGTAACACAGCCCTGAATTGAGCACTAACCTGAAAACTGGACTATACTAGCTTAGAAAGGTGGGAAACAAGTACACACATATATATATATATATATATATATATATATATATATATATATTTTAGAAAATAAAGCAGATACACTCAAAAAATACTTTAAATGCACAGAAAAGGATACTTACTGTTATATATCTAGATTTTATTTATTTATTTATTTAGAAAAGCTCAAGTACATAACAGACATATGAACATTGTTAATGCAAAAAAGGAAGATAGTTGAGTTCTAAATACAATATAAAGATACATCACATCTTGGGAAAAAAAACAGCAGCATATAAATATATATAGGTCAGTTATATATATATATATTATATATAGTGAGGTAAGAGAAGGGTATATGATAGTGGTTAATCAGGTTTGGAACATATATATATATATATATATATATATATATATATATATACAGATCAGAGTTGTATATATAAAGTAGGAAGAAACACAAATACAGTAAAATTAGATGAATAAAGTGCAATTTATATATATATGTATGTATATATATATATATATATATATATATATATATATATATATATATAAAACAATAGAAAACAAACAAACTAATTTAAACAAGTTACCCAATTAACCAAATAAAAGCTCAAAACTGAGACCTGTTCCAGCAGTTTTCAGTCAGACAAGTTCTAACTGCACATCCCTGCTTACTAGGGTGCAGGGGAACCTTCTCCAAAAAAGATGGCCTGGATCAGTGCTCAAGTTATACAAACAAAGCTAGATTCAGCAGGCCTGAATCTGGTCTATGCTACAGCAACAAGCCGCACCAATTTCAGAAAAAACAGTTCAAATAAGCAGGCACAATAAGCCTGTGACCAGAAATTCCCAGCTCAGAAGGGCAGAATCCAGCCTCTCCTCCCACAAGAGTGCAGACCACAAACCTTCTTAATGTAGAATAACTGGCCTGAAGCTCAAGTGCTTAAGCCAGAACTAATATACTTTTAGAATAGCAACAATTCCTAGCTTAGAAGGATGTAAGCTATCTGTCCTGCCACAACAGTGCAGACCACAAACCTTCTTAATGTAAAACAGCCTGTACGAAGTCCAAGTGCTTAAACCAAAAGACTTAGAATAACAGTTACAATTTAATCAGGCTACTTCCAAGCAGTAATAAATGCAGCAGAATAAATAAAATTGAGTACATTTAAGAAAAGCAAAATAAAGTATGAGGTAAGACAAATACTATAAAAGCAAATGAATGAAGTGCGCATTTTTTAAGTGCAAGAGAGAAGAAGGAAGAAACTAAGTGGGCTGGCCTTCTCAAATCTTCTATCTGTATTAAGTAGAGTGAACACTAGACTCAGAATATGATCTCACTGTACTCGGTTAAGTGAGCAAATGAGATGGACCCAGGATGAGAGTTCTAATGCAGACTTACAGGAGGGGCAGGCAATTCCAGAGCCATCAACACTAATACCAACACAGGAACAGGGAGAGAGGGTGGGGAACTAACTGCAGAGAGACACACAGCACACTGTTCAGAAACACACAATTAGGAAACAGAAAAAATGAAAATACAGTACTAAAACTGCATGTTTATACTTATCAGAATATTAAAATACACTACTGCAAGTTTCACTTGGCTTCAGCTTCTAATGCAGATGTTTGTAGCCAAGCAAGTCTCTCAGGACTTGAGCATAAAATGATTTCTCAAACTTTGTGGCTAGCACTTAAAGTGCAGAGGAATCCCTCTAGGCTACTAAATATCAGATAAAGAATTGATAACACTACCCCCTCTTATAGCAGACAGACACACAGCACACTGTTCAGAAACAAACAATTAGGAAACAGAAACAATGAAAATACAGTACTTTTAAAACTGCAGGTTTGTACTTAACAGAATACTAAAATACACTACTGCAAGTTTCACTTAGCTTCAGCTTCTAATGCAGATGTTTGTAGTCCAGCAAGTCTCTCAGGAGTTGAGCATAAAATAATTTCTCAAACTTTGTGGCTAGCACTTAATGTACAGAGGAATCCCTCTAGGCTATTAAATATCAGATAACAAAGAAGTGATAACACCACCCCCTCTTATAGCAAACAGACACACAGCACACTGTTCAGAAACACACAATTAGGAAACAGAATTTCTAATACAGATCTTGATTGCTTTCTCCTGGCCAGGTTTAGAGCATACACACAATGTGCCCTTTCAATTAACAAATCCTGCTGTGGAATACCAGACCAGTTACTTATCTGTGCTTTCATACAATCATTACAGTCTGTTCCTTCCAGTTTCTCTGGTGCAGCATAAAATCTTAGGTTTTCTCTGAGTGGTCTGCCCTCTAACTCTACCATTTTTTGTCTTGATCAGTCTCATACTCAGCCATCCTTTTCTTCAACTTGACCTCTTTTTTTCTGGTCTTTAGATGTTTCACTCGATATACTTCCGTGTTTTATTTATTTTAATCAACTCTGAGTAGATTTGACTTATTTTTTTCCTCTAATTACTGAAAGTTATCTTTTGTACCAAAGCTGGAGCTTGAACTGCTTTCTGATGAACACCTGCAGTATTCTTCCCAGACAGTGTTTTCTCATCACCTTTTCCAGTTAATTTTCTTTCAGGTTCTCTAAATTTCTTCTTTGTTGGCATTCATGCAGTGTACATGTTATCCAGGAATTGAATTTTACTCAAGTTGACAATATCACTGGCTGTTGTTTCTCAGTTTCTGTTTTTACACTGGGAGAGGTGAAGTCAAGCTATTGATCAATGTGCAGCATTCTTCAAAGTCCAGCAATATTAGTTATCATTAAGTCAGAAGATATTATATATAGCAGCCACATAGCAGCAATATTTTTATTATACAGATGTTTGTTAGCAAAACAAGCAAAATTTGGCAGACTGTGTCATGATTCTTTCTAAAAGCTGAAAATACAAATATTGTTATGCACAGATAACTAAAGATACCCTTCTTTAACATAACAAATAGTATTGTAAATCCTTATCAAAAGTTACTTATTTGTGCTTTCATAAAATTAATACAGTCTGTTCTTTCCAGTTTCCCTGGTACAGCAGATAAAGGTGGCATTTTCTTGTAGTCTGCTATAACCTGGTATGTATAAGCATGCTGTGACTGCTTTCCAGAGCTTTCTAGTCCTTTCCATGTGGAATGCATGTAATAAATCAGTCAGGAAAACACACTCTGATCACGTTAGCATGAACTGTTATTTCTCTTTTCTTGATGTATCAGCACTTCTTCTGCACAAACTGAAGAATGCCTGTTATTGCCCAGATATCCTGTATACTAGCCTGTCTTGTAATTGCAGTTAGGAAAGGATATATTAAAATTATAGATGCACACATTAATTCTTATTCCAACAACTCTTCCTCTAAATGTAGAATGGCTTAAAAATCATACATATTTACCAAAAGGTTGCCTGCTGTTTAACTTTTTTCTTTGCTATACTAAATAAAATACAAGCAAAATTCAAAAGATACACTAGACCAAAATCAACTACTATTTTTCAAAGACAGAACATCAAGTGTCAAAATGTCACTTAAAAGTATTTCGTACATCAGAAGTACATGGGTCTATATCACTTTATCAAAGACCCAATTAAGCGAATCACTATTTGTTGAAACCAGTTAACTGAAAGCTAAATTTGCCGAAAGATCTATTCAGTGAATTTTTTCCCCTGGGAAAAAAAGTAGTTGGCCATCATCTGGAATTTTCCCTTTTCCCCACTGTAGTGCGATCTCGGAGTTGATATATTTAGTTAGGGGGTGAAGCCCAACACTTTGCTGGGTTTTAAATTTTGTAGTTTTTGTGACAGTTGTTAGATGGCTGACTAGTTTCTTTACCAGGGAAAAAATTTGCTGAACAGATCCTTCAGTGAATTTAGTTGGGTTTGACAAATAGCGATTAGCTAAATTGGGTCTTCAATAAAGTGATATAGACCCCAAAGTACACATATAAAAGTTTTCATCAAATATCTTTGTCATTCAGGAGTAAGTTTTTTAATGTCAAATCTTATTACTCAGACTTGCACTCACATTAACAGTAGAGAATATGTATTCCCTATGAAAAATTGATCCCATCAGGTAAGGTGCAAGTTATAATTGTGTGTGTAGTTTGTTTTAATGTTGATTTACTTGACTATACATAATAACACAATACTCATGTGTATGATAACTTGTATAAACAAAAGCAAAGTCTTTATAATCTTGAAATAATCTGTATAACTGTAAATTGTTTTATGCTAAATCAAGATAATGTCAGAATATGTATTTTATAAGCCCATAATGCCATACTTTACGAATGCCCTTGTACATTTTTATAAAACCATTTACAACTTAAATTTTCTCTAGCTTTTCTTTTCCATTCCAGTACATAATCCATTACAAAACAACCCCGTGTACATACTTCATAGTCACCAAGCACTGAAAACAATAGCTTTGACATGTAAAATAACATGGCAATTGTCTCCTATCATTGTTATTCCTTTAAGTAAAATCTGTAATACCTTATCAGCGTTTTTACATTTTCCATGTTTCATGTCCATTAACCATTAAGTAATGCATACATTATTTTGTAACAACTGATGCATGATCTGTTATATCTTGAGTAGCATTAACTCACATTTACTATTTGTTTTCCTCTGGTACATACATCTACAATGTATGTACTGTACCTGTGTACTATGTATGTATTCTACCTATGTTCCAAATTTCAGCTGTACACCACAAATCTATTAATTACCTTTATTTTTAAAATTTTTTTTTGTTTGTTCTCTCCACTGTAACTGTTTATGTGCTGCATACCACTGTAAAAACATGTCTCCTGTAATTTGTGTGTATACTGATCATGTCTAAATAACTAAATGTGTCTGTAATTTTTCTTTGTGGAGCTTTTCTCCCCGGGCCTCTGTTGAAAAAGGGCCTTTTTGGCTCAGTCAGACACCCCCGGTTAACAAATGTAAAATAAAATAAAAAAGAAATAAAATAATCATATAACTTGTCTCGATAAACTTGTCAGAATAAATTTATCAGTTCAATTTTTAAGGTGATGCCTGCATGGTGTCAGTTGTGATGTTATTCAATAAAATCTGTTTGATTATATGCACATACCACACATACAGTGGATTGTGGAAGCTGTCTGGTAATGCCCCGAACTAAACATATCAGACTGAGCATTTATGTTTCCTGCTGGGTAGAAATGGGAATATAACACAGCAGGAAAAAAGGGGAAGCTAGCAGAGGGAATCACACACAAGGAAAACAGGTAAGATAGAAGAGGAGGAGAAAGTGTTACCTTTTTTCTGTGAGACAGGTGCTTTTTTTCTTTTTTTTCAATAAGGAAAGCTAGGAAAGGATGTAAAGGAAGATGACGGCTTGGAAAGAGGTTGAGGGGATGTAGCAGGGGCAGACACATAAACACATAACAGAGACAAAGGCTGACATGGGAGGTGTAGACACACTGAAGGAGGAAGAGGACAGTGGAGTCAGACACAACATACAAACAAAGGGAAGACACTGCTATGAGGAAGATTTACAACTAACAGGTGAGGGCAATGCATAAATGACAAGGCTACAGGTAACAATGTTATTACTGCACAGGATTGTTGAAAAGAAGCAGTATATCTTGCTTGTGAGGTAAGCCTTGACTTCTCCCTTTGCTCGTGGGGCTTCAGCAGGTTCTTGTTCCTATAACTATGCATGCACTGTGAAGTTTTACTATACTGGCACTATGTGTAAGCTACTACTACAGTAAGAAGTGTAGTTAGAGATGGTGCATTAATCAGAAGGGGAATTACTGAGGGTGAAACTTACTGAAAGGAAGGAGCAATCCAGCATTCAAGGTACAAAGCAACTTTTTTTTGAATTGTTGTGTACAGCCATTGTGAAGCTTAGAACAAAAGTTGCAGTTGTCAGGGGGAGTTTCTGTTGTTATATGTGGATGTGTTCAGGATTTTGTTAATGATCACACTGGAGGCACTGAATGCACATGAAGTCAAGCAGTCATTGTCATACGTATGCTGCACTGGCATTATGTGAGGAGATGTTTCATTGGATGACTTGATATAGCAGCAGTAGTATCACAGTTGAACATGGCCTTTAGTGCAAATGATTAAGACATTAGCTAGCTGTAGTACAAAGACACTACACGTCATAGCAGAGATGGGCAGTGACACACCTGTTGATCAGGGTATAGAGAATCTGATCAGGTCTGCATAGTAGTAAATGCATCTGAAACACTGTTACTCACCCTTGTTTGAGGAATACCTTGCCTGCAAGAATGCAGGCTCTGTACAGGTTTTGTCCTTCACTAAGTGCAATCTGTATCTGTAAAGATATGTATAGTAGCTGCCAACAGAAGAATAGTGAGGGCAGGGCAAAGGGGGCAGCTGCCCCAAGTGCAATCAGCAGATGCCTATGCAAATCAGTCGGCAGTGGAGAGCCAGCATTCATTGTTGTACAGAAATTAATTCCGATACTGGTTTTGTTTGTGAGGACTGAAGCACTTGCCATAACCAGTTCAGTTTGTGGCTATATATTTATTCATGTATTTATTTATGTGCTCCTAAGCTTAGAACAGTGGGGCACAGAGTATCTGGTGCTCCTTAAGAAAAAGGTGAGAAGCACCAGATCAGATTTTTAGAATCACTAGATCAGATTATTTTTTCCATTTCCTCCTCAATTTAAAGATCAGGGTGACAGATTGCTCTAGACCAGCTACAGATCTGGCTTTCTATGTAGACAATCATGTGTACTGAATGGAATGCCAAATCGCAGGTTGGCAATGGAAAGTGTTCAACATAAAACAGCTGACAGGGCTGTCTGGAAAAAAATCTGTTGTCAGATAACAAGAAATACAGGTTGAGTGCAACATGAATGCTGGCTACACTGTTACCTTACTGGAAATGCTATACCAGTATTTGTGGTGGTAGTTTTGTTAGGCCAGTGTCTGTCTGACAATATATGCATATAGGTTCATAGGTTCATAGGTGTGTACCAGGCTAATGGCCCTGGAGCCTTTAGAAGCCTAGCCCATAGGATTACCCTGGCATCATGCCACCCGTTAAACATTTCCTGAACTAAATGATGCCATGTCCTATGAATGTCTGAATCTGTAGAGTTCCGATTTCAGCAAGATTGCTAGTAGGGCAGTGGACACTTCTCATAAGCAGGACTAAAGTCAGTTACTGCATCACCAGAAGGGTATTTGACTGGATAATGTGCTGTTTAATAAATGTACCAACATCCGTATCCTCACACACTTTGTTCTTTCCCCATGCAACATAATGCCTCTCAAAGGGATGGAACATAAAGTCAAGTACTCCCACACAGAGAATGACATCATGCTGCAGGCCTTCAATTTCCATGGTCAGCGGATGCTGAACAATAGCACAGCTCCAGCCTTACCGTCACCATGCCTGGCAGGATGCAATTCATGATATAAATATTGTAAATGGCCAGGGCAAAGACTACCAGCAGGTCAGACACCACACCTGGCTACTGTCATAATCTGTGATGCCGAAAAGCATACTACCCTCCTAGCATAGGCACTTAGAGCAAAAGGAAGTGACCCATCAACTGAACTACTACTAGCAGAGATGAGGGGTTCCTTTTCTCCTCATGTTTAGTGTTGACATTGAGAAGTAGTAAACAGTCAGAGCTGTGAACAAGGAATTGAAGAGCAGATAAAAAGACAAGAAAGAACAGAGGTCCAATGTGGCTATAGATGAAGATGAGGCAAATGATTACAGTGAAAGAAGGAATCTAAGAGATGGATGGGAGCAGGTAAGAAAGTGAAGGAGGCACAATACAAGTAGGCAAGCAGACGGACAGCAACAAGGAAGAAGGCAGTTAAAGCTTAAGTCGAAATGTAGTTGGTAGAAGGGGTCATGAGAGGAAGAAAGGCTTTTTTAGGTATACAGCAGAAAATGGAAGAGAAAGACAAATATGACAGGCTGTGGAATTATGAGATTGAGATCATTAAAGACTTGCAACTCTTACGATATTAACACATTTTTCTGCCTTACGTTTAAACTCTGCAACATCTACACCAAGACCAATTATTGGACAGCCCACATTCTGCCTCTCAATAGTCATCCTAGAATTAAGGCTTCTGTTTAGCTCCTGGTGAGAGAAGGAGCATAGGAACATTATTTCCTGGAGACTGCTGATAAACTGAAAGCCTAATAATTATTTAATTGGTGCCAGCTCGGAATATGTGCTAGTATTTTGCTCCTGGTGACAGAAGGAGCAAAGTGCCTTGATGCCTTGATTCCTGACTGTTTCTCATTGAGCCGTGAATGCTTGTGTTTGACCTTCCTGTTTGGTCTGGTTGCTGTTCAAGGCATCTACAAGGAAAAGGCTACAACAAACCTACAGACCCTTGCATCATCTGGCACAAAACTGTTGATCACCGAAGACCCTTGGCCTGCTTCTCATCTTGGGATTGGTGCTACTGTTTGGCCTCTGGTAAGACAAAAATCAAAGGAGTATTGCATCCCAGTAGCATGATGCTGTGGTGAGACCAGCACTAGTAGTAGCCAGGCACTAGCCATTCAGGTGAATCCCTCTTTTCATCATTCTTGACAAGCTAATTATTTCTTTTTATTAAGCACTGCTTGATTTACTGTTGTCTAATCAAACTTCAGAATATCTCCTTAAATACTTCATCCATAAATCATCACGGTCTATTTATTAGTTTCCCCTCAAGTGTTTGACAGTGCACTCTGTAGACAGACACCTTGAGTTGACATTCTTCCTGTAAAAACACCCTTGAAATTTCACCAATACTTAGTTGCACACAGGGTAACTAGTTTGCAGTAACAAGCACTGACCCCACAGTTACAAACCAGATACTCCTGACATTACTTTATATTCTTAGCCCAACTGTCTAACCAATAAAAAAAAATGTCTATTGCCAAGGATATGAATATTCCCCCTATCGCAATTACCAGCTTGGTGGATACAGGCATCCTGGGGCTATGTAGAAATTGTCTCATGTTTACTGACAATCAATTAACTCTTAAACTGATATGGTATGTGAGAAGTGTTTTTACATGATGTCACTGGAGGAAAAGGTCGTGTATAAAAGCACTCCTAATGTCAATCAGGTTGTCAGTAATACACACGCTGCACCCATCACACACAGTTCAAAGCAGAGACATAGACTCACATATGCTGAGGCACTTCAATGTAGCCTTCCTAAACCCCAAAGACCTCCTAGATGAAGTACACATAAACACCCTCAGCAGCCCCAAATGCACTTTCAAAACAACATCTACATCAACACATTCAAACACATCTCATGGAGCCTCTACTTCTAAGGTCATAAGGCACGCCACCACACAATCCAAAATTCTGATCAATGGAGACTCCATTGTGAGACACACTTATGTCCTTCTCACCAGGCTGAGTAAGGAGAAAGTCATGGTCAGTTGCTTATCAGGGATTAGGGTCCGCCAATTTATGCACGCACTCAGGACATTGGACCACAAGTACCAGTATGGCTCAATCATAGTCGATGCAAGTATAAATGACCTGGGACATACCTCCCTAGACTAAATGAAGAGAGACATCATGGAGCTCTTGGAATATGTGTCCCAAGCTGATATCAGCCTCAAACTGAGCAGCATTTTACCTTCTCCAAGGATGACACCACAAAACAAAATGAACCCCCGGATTCAGTAATCTTCCGTGCAGACTAGCTTAGTCCTGCATGGAAGCAACCATTTAGGAGCAGCATGGCAGTGCGCTATGCATATTAATGAAGGTGTGCTGCCTGAGCTCCTAAATGGACATGGAGCGTGGATGAGTGCAGGGGGCATGTCTGAGACCAGAGCTCTCACAATATACACACCCCTGCAATCAAGAACTGTACTTTAGCAATAACAATGAGTGAGACCACTCACAGGGGGTTGCATATCCCCAGCAACACCCCCCAAGTTTATAAGAGCAATAGATAAAATATAATAATATAAACAAGTTACATTTTTTTTTATCAAACAAATAAAATTTAACCATAGGTGCGCGAGTTTGCCCATTGCTTAGCTACGTATACTGCAGCTTAAATGGCACATGAAGATAAATGTCAAGATATATGCAAATGAAGCAGTACTGCAAAAGTGTAGTGGGAAGAGCATTCAGCTTATGAGCAGTCATTCCCAGTTCGAGTCTTACTCCAGTACATTCCATTTTCCATTTCAAATAAAACAATATTTTTTTGCATAACCTACTAAATATATATTTGTGAACTGGAGTACTGCATTAAATGCAGATGTGAGGTGTCATTGTCATAATGTTGTAAAATCCACAGATAAACACAAGTGCCCCATACAGTATATGTACACATGAATCAGGGGGTCTATATTATATATTTTAACTTTCAAAACTTCAAATCCCATATGTTCGACAACATATGGTCGAAGTTTGAAAGAACGAAAATACAATAAAAAAAAAAAAGAAAAACTTACCTTAACGATGCGAGCAGGGGGGCAAGCCCCCCTGCACCTCCCACCCCCCCCTACTTAAATATACTAACTCAGAGACTGCACTTCAGTGCAGAAAAGGGAAATTCTCCCATTCTGCACTGTACAGCTCCGTTACATTTAACCTTCGAGCTCTTGAAATGTTGATCATATGGTGTCGACCATATGACATTCGACATTTCAAGCGTTCGGTGTTCTAATAGGAACCTGAATCTGGGAAACAAATCAAAGGTACAATGTGTAATGAATGATAAATCCATAGAATGTCCAAATCCACCACCTTCCCAATAACCATTTTACATTTCTGTCTAAATTAGTGCGGGCATAAGCGGAAGTAAGCACTATTAAGCAGTAGTAACTGGGAGTAAGCATATTTAAGCAGTAGCAATCGGGTTTAAGCCCATTTGCACAGGAGTAAGCAATGTGCACACAGGTTAAGCAATATTGAAGCTAACTCTCTGTAAGCACATTTAATCAGAGGTTAGCATTACTTACCTTCACGCAAACCCGCTTACAAATGCTTAAAAGTGCCTTAATCACTCTGTATGCAACAGCCGCTGTTCTGCCCAGAAACAAAATAAACAGCCCTTGCAGGACTTGAACCCGGGATTCTGTACACTACAGTCACAGTAGTTAACCAGTAAGCCATCAACGCAGCACATAAGATTGAGGTATCACCAAACAGATCCTCACTATAGGAATATTAACCTTAACATGTGAAAGGAATCCATATACAGTTTTATGTTTTATAACCTACTACATAACATAAATATGTGAACTGGAGTACTGCATTAAGTCCAGATGTGAGGTTTCATTGTAATAAAGAGTTGAAATCCCCTAATAAACACAAGGACCGCATACAGTGTACGTATACATGAAGCATGGATACCAAACACATATATAACATGTAATGAACAATAAATGAATGCCAAACAGCAAATGGTATGCAAATTAAAAATTAAGCAATGCTAAAGCTTTGCACAGCCCTGCTTACTAGACGTAAGCAATGTGTAGCCCAGCTAAATCAGTTTGCCCATTGGTATACCCCTTTAAGCAATGCCATCCTTAGGTAAGCAGGTTTGCCCATAGCTTAGAATTTTCAAAACCATCCAATCACGGCAAAGTGTAGGAAATTGGCCCTATTTAAACCCAACAGGCAGAAATACATCTCATAACTGGTTGCAGCTTCCTCCTGTAGGCACTATGACAGGTGTGGGAGAGGGAGTGTGCTGTCGGGTGAAGCCCTGGGGCATCCAGGAGTCCAAAGTCATGGCAGGACTCCTTGTTAAACACCATAACCAAACACTGCTGCAGGGCCAGTACCAGGGTTCCCAATATAAAGCGGAAGCCTGGGACCATCTCGCCCATGACCTCACCAGTGCCACTGGCATACTTCGAACAGGTGAGCAGGTCAGGCATCACTATGCCGACCTGAAGTGGAGAAAGAGGGAGCTCTTGGATCAGTGGATCCAAGAGGCTAGGCAGATGGGGGACGTCCCAGCCATGTGTATCAGTCCACTACCTGTTTAATAATTGTCAGCTCATGTATATTATGGAAAGGTATGGCTAAATATTCCTCTTATGTCTTTGACAGTGGCAGACGAGCAGGCTGTAAACCAGAAAGCCCGTGACTGTAGATTTCAGAGGTTGTGTCGCAAGGCAGGTTAGTAATACTCTTGCATGTACTGTCATAAGAAATAAATCTAAAAGTAGTAGAAAGTTAATTGCCAGCATCAAACCTGTATTGTTTAAGGCATGTACTGAATACACCAGACAATATGGCAGGAAGAGTCTCATATAGGTTGCATGTAAATAGAAGGTTAACTGCCTGACAATAAAGGTCTAACTGCTTGACTGCCTGTGTTTACTCTGGTATCATATGATAATGTAGTGTTGCAATTTCTTAATATTACTGTTGCATTAAGCACTGTTACCCACACTATGCTACATAAATAAAAGGTGTAGGAATGTCTGTATATGACTGTTGCAATTATAAGAGGACATACTGCACAACTGAGAAAGACTTAGAAAACAGTGAAAAGCTAGACATCATAATCCAAATAGCACACTCAACTGAGATGTAAACCATTGTATTTTTAGCCCACACAGCCATGATTTGAATTCTGGGACTGGTAGTAAGCTGTATGCAGAATCATACCCCACAATTGTACAGATATGTCCAGAATGTCCAGTTAATTGTTTCATATCCACTGCCTTTCACCCTGGTAAATCAGTGGGATGATCCCAGACATTTAGGCAGCAAATAATGACATATAACTGATTGTCAGACATCTATAATAGCAAACCTGTCACTCTAGCAACTCCCAAAATGTTATGAGAGTAATAAGCAAAGTATGTCCCTTCCCCACCACCATGTTGTGAAGCTGTGACCAGAGTGTGTGCAGTAAAAGAGTAAGATGTATGCGCATAATAATAATGTGCAATCTGGTAATATGTGTGGCAACATTCAGGTAGTGCTAACAAACATTCCCCCCACAGGTCTGTCAGATATGAAAACTGTGCCTAGAAATAAAAGATTGAAATCCTGGACTGGTACTGTTTACTCTAGTATTGTATAGCATTGTTAGTGTTGCAGTTTCTCTGAATAATAAGGTATTACTCATCACTCTACACAGTGCTACATAATAAAACTGTGTAGGAAACCCTGTATAAAAGTGTTGTAATTACAAGGTCAGATTGTAAAACCATGGGAGACTTATAGATAAAAATCAGAGAAGAGATACACAGAAATATCTATATAGCACACTCAACTGTGATGTACACTGTTCTATTTTTAGCAGACACAGCCATGGTTTGAATCCTAGGAGTGGTAGTAAGCTGTATGCAGAATCATACCCCACAAGTGTACAGAGTTGTTCAGAATGTCCAGTTAAGTGGCCCATATCTGCTAGTTGCTACCCTGGCATATCAGTGTGCTAATCTGACATGTAAGCAGAATGTAATGTCATATAACTGACTGTCAGGTTTGTACATATTTGGAAAATATCTATGAAAACAAGCCTGTCATTGTACAACTCACCAAAGGTTTATGAGGGCAATAGTCAAAATATGTCCCGGTTTCACTTGCACGTTGTCAAGACATGCCCAGAGTGTGTGCAATAAGAGATGGACAGGTATGTGCATAACATCAACCTGGAATCTGGAAATATGTGTAGAAACAGTCAGGTGGTGTTAACAAACAATACCTCCACAGGTATACCAGGTAAGAGGTATATACTGCAGGTAAAACTCAGTTCATGTACACAGTTGTCGACATCCATACCACTGTCCAAACTAAGGCCATAGGGTAGTATAATAAAACCTGTACAGTACAGATCACAGCACTGACTAGGAAAGTAATGAGAACTACATGGATATAAAAGTTGTTAACTGACATCTGTCTCCCCCCCCCCACCATATCTGCAACAAAAAAACTAAATACACAATTCAATCAGTATGTGCTCTATTAAATCTACTGTTTGGACATATGTCCTATCGTTTGATAAATATTTAAATTTGTTTCTATGCATGTGCCATGTTGAAATACTCCCACTTTAGTGGAATGCTGTCATCAATATACCTGCATGCTGTTGTAATGGCCACTGTGATTCCATATATGCATGTGTTCTGTTTGCTATGCAACTGTTCCATATCTGGTGTTTTGGGTTAATAGGAATATCTTTGCACGTTGTTATACCTAATCCTGGAATGTGTTAACTATTATTAACCCACATATGTTGAAACACCATTGCAAGTTTGGGAAGGCCAGTCCCAGCGGACCCACCTCTCCCACCTCATCTGGCCGTGGCACCAGGCACCAGCACATCTGGGTCCCACCCCGGGACCTCATTGCCCTCTGGTCCTGCAACACCTTCGGCTGGAACCACCTCAGGGGATGGGGCTTGCCCCCAGGAGTGGACACAGTCAAGACACTGTCATCCATCGCCAGGTCTGGGGTCTGGTGCATAGCAAGCTCCACAGGGAGTTTGGAGATCTACTATGCCAGCTTGAGAGCTGCATGGTGCAACTAGAGGGTTAGCCTGCCCCTTCTTCTCAGCCCCCAGCACAGCCACCTTTGGGGCTGTGAAGGTGCAGTGGTGACTGCCCATGAGTGGGGACCTCAGTCCCACTGTTTCCACTAGAGGGCTCATGGGCTTCCGACTTCCAAACACCCCTCCCCATCCAAGGTGTTTACCCCCCACATGTGTCATATACCACCCCTGTATGCTGTCTTGTCTGTCTTGTCTGTTATACTATGCAACCTACCTCCCCAAATATACCTACTATCCCTCCCTAACATCCCACTCTCACCTTAAAAAAAAGGGCAATCTGTTCCCAAAAAAAAAATCTCGCCCCATACATAGTTGTCCATTTCACACACATATCCACTGGACACATGTAATCTGGTCTAATTGTCTTCTCAACATATTATTGTTGTCCTCACCCCTCTCTCAGGGGTGAGTGTCTAAATCTACCTCCAAATCAGGGTATATGCACAGCTGTTGCTGTAGAAGAAATGGGCAGCTATGGACCTTCCCTACACCAGTCCTGCACATCATTAGCTATTTTCCCTACTGTCTTTCCCTATTTGTGCCCCTTTTTCACCACTTTCCTATCAACCCTTATTCATTTCTTTTAAAGAAATGAGTGCGGGGATAAGCAGGAGTAAGCACATTTAAGCAGCAGTAAGCAGGTGTAAGCCTGTTTGCACAGAAATAGATACAGAAATATCTATATAGCACACTCAACTGTGATGTACACTGTTCTATTTTTAGCAGACACAGCCATGGTTTGAATCCTAGGAGTGGTAGTAAGCTGTATGCAGAATCATACCCCACAAGTGTACAGAGTTGTTCAGAATGTCCAGTTAAGTGGCCCATATCTGCTAGTTGCTACCCTGGCATATCAGTGTGCTAATCTGACATGTAAGCAGAATGTAATGTCATATAACTGACTGTCAGGTTTGTACATATTTGGAAAATATCTATGAAAACAAGCCTGTCATTGTACAACTCACCAAAGGTTTATGAGGGCAATAGTCAAAATATGTCCCGGTTTCACTTGCACGTTGTCAAGACATGCCCAGAGTGTGTGCAATAAGAGATGGACAGGTATGTGCATAACATCAACCTGGAATCTGGAAATATGTGTAGAAACAGTCAGGTGGTGTTAACAAACAATACCTCCACAGGTATACCAGGTAAGAGGTATATACTGCAGGTAAAACTCAGTTCATGTACACAGTTGTCGACATCCATACCACTGTCCAAACTAAGGCCATAGGGCAGTATAATAAAACCTGTACAGTACAGATCACAGCACTGACTAGGAAAGTAATGAGAACTACATGGATATAAAAGTTGTTAACTGACATCTGTCTCCCCCCCCCCACCATATCTGCAACAAAAAAACTAAATACACAATTCAATCAGTATGTGCTCTATTAAATCTACTGTTTGGACATATGTCCTATCGTTTGATAAATATTTAAATTTGTTTCTATGCATGTGCCATGTTGAAATACTCCCACTTTAGTGGAATGCTGTCATCAATATACCTGCATGCTGTTGTAATGGCCACTGTGATTCCATATATGCATGTGTTCTGTTTGCTATGCAACTGTTCCATATCTGGTGTTTTGGGTTAATAGGAATATCTTTGCACGTTGTTATACCTAATCCTGGAATGTGTTAACTATTATTAACCCACATATGTTGAAACACCATTGCAAGTTTGGGAAGGCCAGTCCCAGCGGACCCACCTCTCCCACCTCATCTGGCCGTGGCACCAGGCACCAGCACATCTGGGTCCCACCCCGGGACCTCATTGCCCTCTGGTCCTGCAACACCTTCGGCTGGAACCACCTCAGGGGATGGGGCTTGCCCCCAGGAGTGGACACAGTCAAGACACTGTCATCCATCGCCAGGTCTGGGGTCTGGTGCATAGCAAGCTCCACAGGGAGTTTGGAGATCTACTATGCCAGCTTGAGAGCTGCATGGTGCAACTAGAGGGTTAGCCTGCCCCTTCTTCTCAGCCCCCAGCACAGCCACCTTTGGGGCTGTGAAGGTGCAGTGGTGACTGCCCATGAGTGGGGACCTCAGTCCCACTGTTTCCACTAGAGGGCTCATGGGCTTCCGACTTCCAAACACCCCTCCCCATCCAAGGTGTTTACCCCCCACATGTGTCATATACCACCCCTGTATGCTGTCTTGTCTGTCTTGTCTGTTATACTATGCAACCTACCTCCCCAAATATACCTACTATCCCTCCCTAACATCCCACTCTCACCTTAAAAAAAAGGGCAATCTGTTCCCAAAAAAAAAATCTCGCCCCATACATAGTTGTCCATTTCACACACATATCCACTGGACACATGTAATCTGGTCTAATTGTCTTCTCAACATATTATTGTTTTCCTCACCCCTCTCTCAGGGGTGAGTGTCTAAATCTACCTCCAAATCAGGGTATATGCACAGCTGTTGCTGTAGTAGAAATGGGCAGCTATGGACCTTCCCTACACCAGTCCTGCACATCATTAGTTATTTTCCCTACTGTCTTTCCCTATTTGTGCCCCTTTTTCACCACTTTCCTATCAACCCTTATTCATTTCTTTTAAAGAAATTAGTGCGGGTATAAGCAGGAGTAAGCACATTTAAGCAGCAGTAAGCAGGTGTAAGCCTGTTTGCCCAGGGATAAGCAATGCCAATACAGGTTAAGACACTGAAAAGCTAAATCAGTATAAGAAACTGTAACTGGAAGTTAGCAGTGCTTATCTCCACACAACCCCCCACAATCCAGATTACAACTGCATAAAAGTGCCTTAATCATTCTGTATCCAATGGGCTTTCTTCTGCCCAGCAACAAAATAAATGGCCTTTGCAAGGCTCAAACCCAGGACCATGCACACCATAGCCAAAGTGTTTTACCACTAAGCCATGTCAGATATACATAACCCTGATGTCTTCACAAACATATCATCCAGCACAGTCATTCAGCAGTACAGGAAATGTAATTATACATGTAAATGTATATGTGTGTGTATATCTATTTATATATATATATATATATATATATATATATATATATATATATATATATATATATATATATATATATATATATATATATATATATATATATATATATATATATATGTATATATATATATATATATATATATATATGTATGTATGTGTATATATATATATATATATATATACATATATATATATATATATATATATGTATGTATATACAGATATATATATATATATATATATATATATGTATGTATATACAGATATATAGATATAGATATAAAAAAGAACATAATTAATACATACATGACCAAAGGCACTGTTAATGGGGGTGAGGGGGCCCAAGCTAAATACCTCTTGTAAGTATTTATATCATCCCCTCCCTTACAGCCAAACAGATCTGCCCTGCAACACAATAACAACTGTTCCAAGTTCCATACCCAGAACCCTACACAACATGGCCACAAGATGTTAACAGTAATCCATCCCACCTGTATGATGTCAGGATGGTATCAAGAACATATCATG
>NC_056740.1:351853147-351863147 GCF_019279795.1 Protopterus annectens
CAGACCATGAGCAGCAGGAGTGGACCGCCCTGTGGAACAATCTTGTCCACAGGGTAAATTATGTCGACCTGCATAACTGCAGTTATGAGCAGGTCCGGCATCATTGCACTGACCTACTTCGCAATGCCTGTCAGCCTGCTGCTGCATTCAGGGGGGATCACCTCGCAACAGGGGGGGTCATGCCATCCATCCCCCCAACACATGTTTAGGAGCTCCTTGCCAGTCTCTGGGCACCTGCCCACCCGCACACACAACAACTGGTGGAGAGTATAATGGAGGTGGGTGCTACCCACACACTGGCAGAGAAACGTGCAAGTAAGGCCAGAGAGCACATCAGTAGACCACTTTTGCATATCCATCTGCATCTGTACTGTTAGATCATGCATATGTGAGATGACATATATATATATATATATATATATATATATATATATATATATATATATATATAGTCTGTTGCTGCATAGTAGTAATAAACAGATGTGCATAAGCTGTAGTATTGTGGGCTTGTACTGTTGATGTACTGTAATGCTGCACCCACCCTGTACCAACGCCACAGCTGTGGCTACTGACATCACATCTCTCACACACTTATGTAGTTCCCTCTGGTATACCTCCAAGGCAGCAGCCTGTAGCAGGTGAGTATGTTTTTTTGTTCCAGTTTGCCAATACACTGGCTATATTCCATGCACACATTTAACACATCTACCCATAATGCATGCTGTACATGTTCACGTATTGTTGCTGTTAATTGCACTGCATCATAGTGGTCACCATGATGGTTATCTGAAGGGTATGTCAGACTCCTGCAATATAACTAACATCCTGTCATTGCAAAATGTGTGCACAGAGATGAATATAATGGTGGGACAAATGGTCTACAGTAGGGACATGTGTGAAACATCACCCTTATACAGTGCTACAACAGTGTATATACCAGTATTACAATGGCAAGTGTTACATATCTACACTACGGCATATCATAATACTGCGCCCACAGCCCTTACAACCTGCAATGTGGTCCCAACATGAGCAATAAGTGTGTAATATGGAATCGAAAGGTTAGGACAGCAAATAAGGGGAATACATACCTTCACAAACACTGGAAGCATATGTGCACAAACACTCCAGATAAAATATAGTGGAAGCAGTTGTTGAGGTACTGACTGCATGCATTTGTCATGGAAATGCTCCTTCCAGCAAGTACATGTCCCCAATTTCACACCAAGTATCGGTCTGCTATCCAAGACATTTGGCCATCAGATGTGCACACTTACCTGCAACAGAGGCAGCCATGGCTTGCACACATCTTACATGACATGGTGTGGGCCCCACACCCAACAGGTAGCACTCATGAGCTGGACATGTAGCCATACCTCACCATTGCATATAACATGGCAAGCAGTGCAGACAGTCATGTATGTGGCAAGGATGTATGGGACAGGAATGATGTAGGAAATAAAAAGATGGCCATCCAAGACAGATGATGTCACATGTAGCAAACCAGACATGCAGGCTGCCTAGTAACATGCCACAACACTGAGAGAGTTGCAGGAATGTCTAGCAAGTACTGGCTGTGCAGTACCCGTGTCAGCAATTGCCTGTACTCTGCAAATGTGTGGCCTATGGGGTAGGGTAATCAGATGTGACAGTTGTACCACAGGAAACATCAGCCAGGCCTCTCTACAGGTAGCATGTGCATAACAGAAGAGGTCCTCAAAAGGCATGCATTGCAATGTCTACTGGTGTAACAAGACTATGTTGGAAACCTACAGACAGTATCATGTAAGATACATGTGCTGCACAACCAACGCCTCACCCCACCTCAGGCCCACCATCCCCATCTGTACCATGCTGTTAACAGTGTACACCTGTATGTTGTCCATTCATTAGCTGGGACTAGGCTGTTACACATGGTGTTCAGTGTTTGGGACACTGCAAACTGACACATGTGTAGGCCACAGTTGTCAAGCATCTGCAAAAAGGCTGAAAGTGGGGAGGGGGTGTCATAATGACACAACAGTGCACTGCAGCAGGGATCCAAAGGATGTTATGAATGGCTGTATCTACACACAGTCAGGATCATGAACTGTGTCAGATGTAACCCTGACTCCAAAGCAATAGTGATGGCAGTGTGTGAACTCCAAGGGATGTGCACAAGAGTTGACCTTGCAATCATGCAGAGTTGGGGGACATGTGTAGGGCTGACTGAACATATACTGGCAAATGCAGATGGCCCATGCTAGTATACCCCTGCCAGGAATAGTGACTGCTGTTGTACACATAACAGTGGGTGCAACAAACCATCATGATAAGGGCGTGCATACATATGCACCCACGAAGTGTATGCATCTCAGTCAGCATCAGCACAACTAACACATTTGTTTGACACTGCATTTGATTGCACAGGTTATATGTCACATATCAGGTTCATGTAATGTTAAGATATGCAGTGATGTGGTCCCATGGCATATCAAGGAAGAGGGCATCATATCAATAAGGGTGTGTACACTCCCCATTGCCACGGTAAGGTTTGACGGTTGTCAGTGTAATAGTATCATATTGGTCATACATGCACCGCTGATGATGACATCTGTAAATCATACATCAGGCATTCACGAATGACATCTGTCCACATATCATCCCAGGCATGTGTCAGACAAACACAGGTGGGCTGTGAACAGCATAACTGACATAACTGACACAGTAATTTACATTCAGCAATGGTGTGTACACCTGTGAGGTATGGTGCACAGTACATGGCAGGGTGCTAAACAGGCGTACAACAATACTGTGTACATGGGTGCAGTGTTTTCCAGGGGAAGGGGCATTCCCTACTAACACTGCCCATGCATCACACACATGTATACTGTTGCTAGCATGGATTGACTATAGCTGCACTGCATGCTGTTAAGTACCATATGTTGTGCATGTTGACAGTTGGGTAATGGGAGGTCTGTGTGTAATATCTTCATGCAACCTCACCTGTACGTGTGTGGGGGGTTATTTTGTCTGTAAGTGTAATCTGGTGGAGTGGAGGGGGTTGATGCATGTAGGATGTGTGTGGGGGGGGGGTTGTGTGGGTGTCCATGTCTGCACATGTGTGATTTTGGGGTTGTTCATACGTCACTACTTCCCCTTGGAATCATGCAATACATGGACATGGACTGACACATGAGATACCAGGAATACTTGTCTGATATGTAATCTCAGGACAGCTGATAGTATAATAAGGTCTGTAGCATAGAACATGCATTGGGAGGGAAACTAGACACCAGGTGTACTGTTAAAATTGCAATCAGCAGGAAGGTGAATGACTACCTATGTATGTAGCACTAGAGATGCATTGGGGAATTGCTAGACAACACCAGTGAGTGTATCCAAATATTACTATTGTCCACATAATAAGTTGATTGAGCAACAGATCATGCATCTACTGCGCAATAGTTACGTATGACAGTCGAGTGCATGACATTATTGAATGACCGTAGTAGCCCCTAACATATGGGGGCCATGCTCACGATGTCCGGACATACCCAGGGTGAACACTGGATGACAGCAGTGAGTCCTTGTAAAACTGACTCCAATCAAGTCAAAGAGGTAATGGAGTAACAGGTCATGTTTTGTGATCACTTATCTAGGCAATTAGAAGAATGATACGTTAATATATGCTAAACGCGTGTAGGTAATGCTTTTTGGTCGGCGTGGCGTTTGGTCCCGGGGAAGCTCGAAGATTATTTAAGAAAAGAAACTATTACTTTTCTTAAATAAAATAGTATAATGCCTGTTTACTGCCCTTCCGCAGAGATGTCTGGCATCCGATGTACTGGCGCCTGCGCAGTACATCAGAGTAAAAAAGCAACGGAGAAAGCAAGATCTCCATTGCTTTTGTCTCGCTATGTTAAATGAGTTTAACATAGCGAGACAGTTTTAAAATAAACAGCGGACATCTCCGTTGCTTATTTTAAACTGTCTCGCCATGTTAAACCCATTTAACATAGCGAGACAGTAGTTATACTAATGGAAAAAGTCCGGGACGGACCTTTTCCATTAGTATAACTCGCTGGCCAATCAGCGTGCACATTTTGGGGGGGTCATGGTATAATCATTGGTATTAATGAGTGTAAATTTCCAAATGTGATGCACGATGATGAACTTACGTGAATAAACTTGGGACAGTCTGTAAACTCAGGGACAGGTAGGTATTATGGTGGAATGTCAGTGTGTGTGTGTGTGTGTGTGTATGTGTTTCTGTGTGTGTGTGTGTGTGTGTGTGTGTGTGTGTGTGTGTGTGTGTGTGTGTGTGTATGTGTTTCTGTGTGTGTATATGAGTGTACTGTTAAGCAATAACATACAGGTCTTAGAGTGCATTTCTTGTTTTCCCCACAAAGGTGGCAAGGTAGGTCAGGGTTCCTCCTGCATGCAATCTGATGTTGGTGTCCATACAGACACTAAAAATGATGATAGATGTGTTGAGGCACAGGTGGGGTTGTCAGAGGCCTAAACTGCGCCATTGTTTGACATCCCCATGTTATCCACCCCAACTCCGCACACAGTGCCTATATATATATATATATATATATATATATATATATATATATATATATATATATATATATATATATATATCCCATCACCAGTGGCCATAGCAGAGGGAGGTGGTTGGTGGCAGTGCACAGGAGAGTGTGGTATCTATGGCTGCTGTGTCTGGAAACAGCAGACATAGCCAGCTGTCCAGCAGGGTACCACATAGGCAGATGTAACGGGATGCTCGTGGGAGGGCTGCTGGTCATCATGCCCCTGGCAGAAGTGCCACATCTGGTACCACCAGATGCATGTTTCAGGTTGTCATGGAGGCGCAGGCCCATATGGAAAGGTACACCAGACAGGGTCTGAGACTGCAGAGGGCTGCTTTTTCAGCTATGACAACATCCATGATCTTGCAGGTGCTCCTCTGTGATTATAAAGAGGTCATTGATAGACAGTTGGGTGAGATGGTGGGCCTCCTCGACCGTGGATTGTCCATGCTAGAGCATGTGGTGGGACTGGTGCAACGGCCAAGTGGACGTAGGCCAGCAACACCAACATCTGGCAGTCGACATGGATGGGCAAGGACACCAAGCTGCTCCTGTAGTGGTAGTACCAGCCCCAGCAATGCAGGAGGGGCACTGTCCACACCACAGCATGCCATGTGCAGTTGCCCTAGCCAGTCCCAGGAGGGACCTGGTTCCAGCGGACATATGTCATCATCAGGGGAGAGTAGCATATCGAGGCTTGTACCTGGACATGCCCGTGGAACCCCTGGCAGGCACAGTTCTCATGTCCGTGGCTGTAGGTGGTGAACTGCACACCCTGCCAGGTATGGTCTGCAGCTGTCCAACAAACACCTGTATAGGGCAGCCACATGGCAGAACTGTGTGCATGCATACCCACACACAATGCCACCACACCTAGGGCAACCCTATACCTAAACACACCACATCACTATGGCCATATCAGTAACTATGTGATGAGAGACGTAGGGACACAGGTGGACAGTGGTCTCTCCTTCAGTGACTGCATCACCACAGCAGTCAGGGGGTCCTTCTATGTGGCACACCTCATCACTAAGGGCTTTTCATCCAGAAAAAAGGAGGTCATTGTCCTACTGTACTCGTCCCTCATTGGACCTATTGTAGAGTACAACACCTCATTTGGTATGTACCTCACAAGACATCGGCAATGACTGGAAAGGCCACAGAAATACCTCACTAAGAGAACTGCAGGCCAAGAGCAGATGCCCTATGCTGACCGTCTGGAAAATCTCCAGCTGTACTCTGTGGCAAATTGTCTACTCAGAGGTGATCTCTGCTTAACATACGGGCCGTGTCAGGCCTTGAGCTTTTGGACATGCTCTGCTTGAAGAGGTCCCAATCCCTCAGAGCCACACACTCCGGGGATCTGGACCTTGTCATTCCGGTGAACAGGACATGCTGTAGGGATGGGTTCCTGGCCCGGAGACTCCCCAAACTCTGGAATAGACTGCTCATACATGTCAAGCAGACCGCTTCCTTGGCCATCTTCAACAGGGAAACTTGACGGTTGGATGGGAGATGAGAAATTCACCACGGGGATCATGTCAGTCACCCTGCTAGACAAGGGTCCAGGGAAGAAAATATTGTGGGAAGAAATATCCAGGGAATTGTTATGGCTAGGCATGTATAAGCCCTAGGGCCGATAGCCTAGTACCAACCTATGAACTTACACCCCTCACTCACACACATGGTGTCAAACGTATGGCCCACCCTAGGTCTCTAGCAAACCAACAACACACCCTGTGCATATGATGATACCTGTGCCACATCCCTGTCTTCCATAACATCGATGCAGGGACAGGCTAATATGGTTCTGATGCACATGGTGACTGTACTACAGTGTACCAATGTACTGCTGTGTAACATGTTGTCAGTAGTAATGTTTAATACTTACATGTCAGGTAGTGTAGCTGTCCAGCCATAATGCATTATAGCTGTTAGTAACACTGAGTGATTGTGGTCTCCAAAATGTTATCTATTTATGTTGTAGGTGTACATGTGTCAGCAGGAGGATGGTCTGCTGTCATATTTCACAAGGGGTATGGCACTGTAGTGACACCATGGCTGTGTCATATCCTGGGTGCAGTTGAACATATGTCACAGGTCTGTATAACAGTTACTGCCTGTGGCACATGGACAGATGACCCCCTGGGACATGTATATTCAGCAACCTGAAGTAGATCCCTCCACATACATGCACAATCTTACATGGCAACACTGGAACTAGACCCCTACCTAGGTATGTAGTGCTACTGATGTGTGTGGCTTTAATTGCACACACCACACAGTGTTTAGGATGAGGTGTGTTCCAGGTTACATGTTATATGCAGAACATCCCCAGGCATGTACAGTATGGTAATGGGGGATGTAATGGTTGTATACGAGCAATACATAGTGTGATATACCATCATATACACATTAACAAACACATAACAGTCAGACACACATCCGAGAGACCTGGGCCTATCATTGCTAACTTGTCAGTGTGTCCAATGTGTTACAGGTAGGCTGCACACAGCACATGCATAACTGGGCTGGATAGTGTTATCAGTTACCTGTATGGTTGATGGTGACAGTGGTCACCATACAGTGGCACAGGGGACATGCACCAGGGGTACCATGGTGTAATGACAGTATACCCATCACCCACACTCCACTGTGGATATTGTACACACTGGAACACATGATGACACTCTGACATACCCACCATCACACATTGACTAGGACTGCAATAAAACCCCTTGTCCATCCCAAAAGTGCTACTACAGGGATATGCATCTAATGCACATGCCACAGGCATAGTAGGGTGATGCATTGTCATGCCTTTCCTATGGGCAGCAGCATCACTATCCCTAATACTGTGTGGCAATGCGTATTGTAATAGGAGTATGTGGCCTCGAAATGCTGTACCCTACATATATACATACATGCACACATACACACACTTGCCAGAATTCAGTGGTATCCCATGCCTATCAACCCATTTGTACAACAGTGTTGTGCTAGTACTGTAAGGCCCAGATAGCCCTTAGGGAGAGGAGCATAACAAGGTACATGTAATGTCCAGTAGAGCAGCAGCCACATCTAACTATGGCAATGGGTTTTGCAGTGGGTGCGAAGGACCTCAGGGTATTCCAAACTACAGGTGTACTAACACACAGACACTGATATCCTCAGTAATGCACACATACACATTTGTCAGTACTGGGATGCATTGGTGCAGGTGTTTATAGGTGTGTACCTGGCTATTGTCCATGGAGAGATGGGAAGTGTAGAGGATGTGTGTACAGTGGTATCATGCCACCTGCCATGTGCCAGTAGGCAATCTATCTACAGACACCACTGTGGTGACCCTCAGGGGGAGAGTGACATGCATCAGCTAATCCTCTGAGTGCCTCCTGCAAATGGCCAGTGAGGTGCTCCAGTTGACATGTATGCAACATGTATTACATAACATGGTTATTGTCTGTCATGGAGACCTGTACCCAAGCATGTTCTGTTGACTGTGGTAGTGTAGTGGAAGTATCCATGGCATGTGGTGCGTACAAGGTGTTGTGTCCTATCTGTGCCAGTTACAACACAGCTGGGCAAACATGTCAGTGTCAGTCAAGCATAGGTTGCCTGTACATATCCAAGCTAGATACCTGACATCTCCACATCTGTACAGGGACTGACAGACATAAGCTCACCAATTAGCTATGCAGTAGGATGAATGTGTTTACAGATAAACGTCTGACACCGATAGGTATGCCATTACTACATGATGGCAGCCCTCACTGACATGTGCTATACAAACAGTAGTCTACAGTTAATTTCCACATGCCAGATTATTATCCAGTAGGAAATATAAATGTGACATGGCTCACACACCAGGACCATGACAGTGAGGACTCAGAGTCCATCTATGCATGCAGGGGTGTTGTTGCCAGTACTACAATTAGCAATCTACTCTTGTTTGGGAAAGCACTGTCAACAGTAGTAACGTCATGATTCACTACATGCCAATGTGACTGCACATAACCTGGGATACTACCCTTGTATGTAACACATTCACAGGGATAAGAATGTTGTGCAGGTCATGCATGCTCAAGTGTCCCAGACAGGAGACTCACACCCCTTGCTACTGTAATGACAGCACATAGATGCATGTTATGTACATGGTATTACATACACCTATTACAGATGCTATTAATCTGCTATGTTATCAGACTGGGATGTGAGCACTGGTTACCAGAGCTGAGCCATGCTTAGCATGTGTCAGCATTGTTGCAATATATCAGCTAAGCACATTTCTGCACTGGTAAATGAAGCCTACATGGTGTAAGTGCCCATACATTTAACCATACCTTAGCACCGCTTAGCTTCATGCAAACCCGTACAAACATGCCTAAAGCTGCTCAAAACTGCCTTAACCACTCTGAATCCAACACCTCTTGTTCTGCACAGTAACAAAATAAACAGCCCTGGCAGGTTTGAACCCAGGACCCTGTACACTATAGCCACAAAAGTTAACCACTACGCCATGACAGCTGTAAAGACAGCTGTTTTTCCACTACATCTGTCAGTAGACATACTGAATAGTACTGAACAATTGCTGTGACTTCTACAACTGTATAGTACTTGTTGGTGATATTACTGTTGCATCACATATATTGTGATATCTAAATATACACATATCAGATACATATGATGCAATACATCTGAGAAGGTATAGACAATTAGCACTCTTCAAGAAAAATCTTGATGAGTGGATGGGAAATAGGAAATACATCCTGAGGATCACTTCTGTGTCTCTGCTCAACAGTGGCACAGGAAAATAACTTTCTTGGGAGGCGCAAGCCAGGAAACCTTGTTGGCTAGGCTTACATTAGCCCTTGGGCTGATAGCCTAGCACCTACCTATGAACCTATGAACCTATGGACAGCAATGTTTACACATGACAAGGGTATGGATATATACATATACATATATAGACATGTCTACATGTACATACACATACATATTTATATATATATGTATTTATACACATTTGTATAGTGCATTATATATATGGCCATTTATAGATCTCTCTCTCTCTCTCTCTCTCTCTATATATATATATATATATATATATATATATATATACACACACACACACACACACACACACACACACACACATATATATATATATATATATATATATATATATATATATATATATGGGTGTACTTTTGAAGAACGAAAGTTCACTACTTCGAACTTCTAAAGTACAACCACAATAACGTGAAAGTGCACTTTCATGAAAGTGCACTTTTGTGAACCCGCTAGACCAAATTGGCTAGCAGTCATGGACCTTAGGGTTAGGGCACGGGTTAGGGTAAGGGGATAGTTAGTAAAGGCTATCCCCTTACCTTGACCCGTGCCCTAACCCTAAGGTCCATGAC